>NW_027040131.1:0-6837 GCF_034236695.1 Oncorhynchus nerka
CTGGTCCAGAGGTTTTCCCTGTATATTTCTGTATATATGTCCTGGTCCAGAGGTTTTCCCTGTATATTTCTGTATATATGTCCAGGTCCAGAGGTTTTCTCTGTATATTTCAATCCAGGTCTTTTTCCATCTTATTTATTTTGTGCAGCTTTTATTTGTAATTATTTAAAAACAAACAATATGGTAGTTATTTATGGCCATGGCTGTGCAGTGTGTGTGTGGCTATGGCCATGGCTGTGTAGTGTGTGTGTGTGGCTATGTCCATGGCTGTGTAGTGTGTGTGTGGCTATGGCCATGGCTGTGTAGTGTGTGTGTGTGGCTATGTCCATGGCTGTGTAGTGTGTGTGTGTGGCTATGGCCATGGCTGTGCAGTGTGTGTGTGGCTATGTCCATGGCTGTGCAGTGTGTGTGTGGCTATGGCCATGGCTGTGTAGTGTGTGTGTGGCTATGGCCATGGCTGTGTAGTGTGTGTGTGTGGCTATGGCCATGGCTGTGTAGTGTGTGTGTGGCTATGTCCATGGCTGTGTAGTGTGTGTGTGGCTATGGCCATGGCTGTGTAGTGTGTGTGTGGCTATGTCCATGGCTGTGTAGTGTGTGTGTGGCTATGTCCATGGCTGTGTAGTGTGTGTGTGGCTATGGCCATGGCTGTGCAGTGTGTGTGTGGCTATGTCCATGGCTGTGCAGTGTGTGTGTGGCTATGTCCATGGCTGTGCAGTGTGTGTGTGGCTATGTCCATGGCTGTGCAGTGTGTGTGTGGCTATGTCCATGGCTGTGCAGTGTGTGTGTGGCTATGGCCATGGCTGTGTAGTGTGTGTGTGGCTATGTCCATGGCTGTGTAGTGTGTGTGTGGCTATGGCCATGGCTGTGCAGTGTGTGTGTGTGGCTATAGTCCATGGCTGTGCAGTGTGTGTGTGTCTATGGCCATGGCTGTGCAGTGTGTGCTGTGGCTATGTCCATGGCTGTGCAGTGTGTGTGTGGCTATGGCCATGGCTGTGCAGTGTGTGTGTGGCTATGTCCATGGCTGTGCAGTGTGTGTGTGGCTATGTCCATGGCTGTGCAGTGTGTGTGTGGCTATGTCCATGGCTGTGCAGTGTGTGTGTGGCTATGTCCATGGCTGTGCAGTGTGTGTGTGGCTATGTCCATGGCTGTGCAGTGTGTGTGTGGCTATGTCCATGGCTGTGCAGTGTGTGTGTGTGGCTATGGCCATGGCTGTGCAGTGTGTGTGTGGCTATGGCCATGGCTGTGCAGTGTGTGTGTGTGGCTATGGCCATGGCTGTGTAGTGTGTGTGTGGCTATGTCCATGGCTGTGTAGTGTGTGTGTGGCTATGTCCATGGCTGTGTAGTGTGTGTGTGTGGCTATGTCCATGGCTGTGCAGTGTGTGTGTGGCTATGGCCATGGCTGTGTAGTGTGTGTGTGGCTATGTCCATGGCTGTGCAGTGTGTGTGTGGCTATGTCCATGGCTGTGCAGTGTGTGTGTGGCTATGGCCATGGCTGTGTAGTGTGTGTGTGGCTATGGCCATGGCTGTGCAGTGTGTGTGTGTGGCTATGGCCATGGCTGTGTAGTGTGTGTGTGGCTATGTCCATGGCTGTGTAGTGTGTGTGTGGCTATGGCCATGGCTGTGTAGTGTGTGTGTGGCTATGTCCATGGCTGTGTAGTGTGTGTGTGGCTATGTCCATGGCTGTGTAGTGTGTGTGTGGCTATGGCCATGGCTGTGCAGTGTGTGTGTGGCTATGTCCATGGCTGTGCAGTGTGTGTGTGCTATGTCCATGGCAGTGTGTGTGTGTGCTATGTCCATGGCTGTGCAGTGTGTGTGTGTGCTATGTCCATGGCTGCAGTGTGTGTGTGGCTATGCCATGCTGTAGTGTGTGTGTGGCTATGTCCATGGCTGTGTAGTGTGTGTGTGGCTATGGCCATGCTGTGCAGTGTGTGTGTGGCTATGGCCATGTGCTGTATTCAGTGTAGTGTGTGTGCTATGGCCATGGCTGTGCAGTGTGTGTGGTCTATGCCATGGCTGTGCAGTGTGTGTGTGGCTATGTGTCCATGTGCTGTGCAGTGTGTGTGTGGCTATGTCCATGGCTGTGCAGTGTGTGTGTGGCTATGGCCATGGCTGTGCAGTGTGTGTGTGGCTATGTCCATGGCTGTGCAGTGTGTGTGTGGCTATGTCCATGGCTGTGCAGTGTGTGTGTGGCTATGTCCATGGCTGTGCAGTGTGTGTGTGTGGCTATGGCCATGGCTGTGCAGTGTGTGTGTGGCTATGGCCATGGCTGTGCAGTGTGTGTGTGTGGCTATGGCCATGGCTGTGTAGTGTGTGTGTGGCTATGTCCATGGCTGTGTAGTGTGTGTGTGGCTATGTCCATGGCTGTGTAGTGTGTGTGTGGCTATGTCCATGGCTGTGCAGTGTGTGTGTGTGGCTATGGCCATGGCTGTGCAGTGTGTGTGTGGCTATGGCCATGGCTGTGCAGTGTGTGTGTGGCTATGTCCATGGCTGTGCTGTGTGTGTGTGTGGCTATGTCCATGGCTGTGTAGTGTGTGTGTGGCTATGTCCATGTCTGTGTAGTGTGTGTGTGGCTATGTCCATGGCTGTGTAGTGTGTGTGTGGCTATGGCCATGGCTGTGTAGTGTGTGTGTGGCTATGGCCATGGCTGTGTAGTGTGTGTGTGGCTATGTCCATGGCTATGCAGTGTGTGTGTGTGGCTATGTCCATGGCTATGCAGTGTGTGTGTGGCTATGTCCATGGCTGTGTAGTGTGTGTGTGTGGCTATGGCCATGGCTGTGCAGTGTGTGTGTGTGGCTATGGCCATGGCTGTGTAGTGTGTGTGTGGCTATGTCCATGGCTGTGTAGTGTGTGTGTGGCTATGGCCATGGCTATGCAGTGTGTGTGTGGCTATGTCCATGGCTGTGTAGTGTGTGTGTGGCTATGTCCATGGCTGTGTAGTGTGTGTGTGGCTATGGCCATGGCTGTGTAGTGTGTGTGTGGCTATGGCCATGGCTGTGCAGTGTGTGTGTGGCTATGTCCATGGCTGTGTAGTGTGTGTGTGGCTATGTCCATGGCTGTGCAGTGTGTGTGTGGCTATGTCCATGGCTGTGCAGTGTGTGTGTGGCTATGGCCATGGCTGTGCAGTGTGTGTGTGGCTATGGCCATGGCTATGCAGTGTGTGTGTGTGGCTATGTCCATGGCTATGCAGTGTGTGTGTGTGGCTATGGCCATGGCTGTGTAGTGTGTGTGTATGCTGCATAGTGTGTGTGTGATGGCCATGGCTGTGCAGTGTGTGTGTGTGTGTGGCTATGTCCATGGCTGTGCAGTGTGTGTGTGTGGCTATGTCCATGGCTGTGCAGTGTGTGTGTGGCTATGTCCATGGCTGTGCAGTGTGTGTGTGGCTATGGCCATGGCTGTGCAGTGTGTGTGTGTGTGTGGCTATGTCCATGGCTGTGCAGTGTGTGTGTGTGGCTATGTCCATGGCTGTGCAGTGTGTGTGTGTGGCTATGTCCATGGCTGTGCAGTGTGTGTGGCTATGGCCATGGCTATGCAGTGTGTGTGTGTGGCTATGTCCATGGCTGTGCAGTGTGTGTGTGGCTATGGCCATGGCTGTGTAGTGTGTGTGTGGCTATGTCCATGGCTGTGCAGTGTGTGTGTGGCTATGTCCATGGCTGTGCAGTGTGTGTGTGGCTATGTCCATGGCTGTGCAGTGTGTGTGTGTGGCTATGTCCATGGCTGTGCAGTGTGTGTGTGGCTATGTCCATGGCTGTGCAGTGTGTGTGTGGCTATGTCCATGGCTGTGCAGTGTGTGTGTGTGGCTATGTCCATGGCTATGCAGTGTGTGTGTGTGTGTGTGTGGCTATGTCCATGGCTATGCAGTGTGTGTGTGTGGCTATGTCCATGGCTATGCAGTGTGTGTGTGTGGCTATGGCCATGGCTGTGTAGTGTGTGTGTGGCTATGGCCATGGCTATGCAGTGTGTGTGTGTGGCTATGGCCATGGCTGTGCAGTGTGTGTGTGTGTGTGGCTATGTCCATGGCTGTGCAGTGTGTGTGTGTGGCTATGTCCATGGCTGTGCAGTGTGTGTGTGGCTATGTCCATGGCTGTGCAGTGTGTGTGTGTGGCTATGTCCATGGCTGTGCAGTGTGTGTGTGTGGCTATGTCCATGGCTGTGCAGTGTGTGTGTGGCTATGTCCATGGCTGTGCAGTGTGTGTGTGTGTGTGTGTGTGGCTATGTCCATGGCTGTGCAGTGTGTGTGTGTGGCTATGTCCATGGCTGTGCAGTGTGTGTGTGTGGCTATGTCCATGGCTGTGCAGTGTGTGTGTGTGGCTATGTCCATGGCTGTGCAGTGTGTGTGTGGCTATGGCTATGCATGTGTGTGTGTGGCTATGTCCATGGCTGTGCAGTGTGTGTGTGGCTATGTCCATGGCTGTGTAGTGTGTGTGTGGCTATGTCCATGGCTGTGTAGTGTGTGTGTGGCTATGTCCATGGCTGTGCAGTGTGTGTGTGGCTATGTCCATGGCTGTGCAGTGTGTGTGTGGGCTATGTCCATGGCTGTGTAGTGTGTGTGGCTATGTCCATGGCTGTGCAGTGTGTGTGTGGCTATGTCCATGGCTGTGCAGTGTGTGTGTGGTGGCTATGTCCATGGCTATGCAGTGTGTGTGTGTGTGTGTGGCTATGTCCATGGCTGTGTGTGTGTGTGGCTATGTCCATGGCTATGTCCATGGCTGTGTAGTGTGTGTGTGGCTATGGCCATGGCTGTGTGTGTGTGTGTGGCTATGTCCATGGCTGTGTAGTGTGTGTGTGTGTGGCTATGTCCATGGCTGTGCAGTGTGTGTGTGGCTATGTCCATGGCTGTGCAGTGTGTGTGTGGCTATGTCCATGGCTGTGCAGTGTGTGTGTGTGGCTATGTCCATGGCTGTGCAGTGTGTGTGTGTGGCTATGTCCATGGCTGTGCAGTGTGTGTGTGTGGCTATGTCCATGGCTGTGCAGTGTGTGTGTGTGGCTATGTCCATGGCTGTGCAGTGTGTGTGTGGCTATGTCCATGGCTGTGTAGTGTGTGTGTGGCTATGTCCATGGCTGTGTAGTGTGTGTGTGGCTATGTCCATGGCTGCCTATGTCCATGGCTGTGCAGTGTGTGTGTGTGCCTATGTCCATGGCTGTGTAGTGTGTGTGTGGCTATGTCCATGGCTGTGCAGTGTGTGTGTGTGGCTATGTCCATGGCTGTGCAGTGTGTGTTGTAGCTATGTCCATGGCTGTGTAGTGTGTGTGTGGCTATGTCCATGGCTGTGCATGTTTAATGTCCATGGCTGTGTATGTGTGTTGGCTATGTCCATGGCTGTGCAGTGCACTCTTTGTCTAGTCAGTTATTAATGTTTAAAACGTTATTGTGTTTGCCCAGGCCTCTTTCTGGTCAGAGCCAATGAATATTAATGTTTGTGTATGTGTGTGTGTGTGTGTGTGTGTGTGCGTGTTCTCAGTGTTGTCTCCTCCCAGCCCACCCCCACCAGCCAATCAGAATGGAGGTGAACAGTACGGCCACCATCTTGTCCTCTGCCTTCCTGGCCGTGGAATATGTTGATGCAGTTTTACCTGACAACCCTCTTCAGCCTTCACTGCAATACGCCTGGAGGTAATACTGCTATACTATTACTATACCACTACTATACTACTATACTCTTACTATACCACTACTATACTACTATACTCTTACTATACCACTACTATACTACTACAGTTTTACCTGCAGCCTTCACTACAATACGCCTGGAGGTAATACTGCTATACTCTTACTATACCACTACTATACTACTATACTCTTACTATACCACTACTATACTACTACAGTTTTACCTGACAACCCTCTTCAGCCTTCACTACAATACGCCTGGAGGTAATACTGCTATACTCTTACTATACCACTACTATACTACTATACTCTTACTATACCACTACTATACTACTTTTGCTATACTACTAATATACTACTATTACTATACTACTATTATACTGCTAATATACTACTACAGTACTGCTGCTAAACTTCTATACTACTACTACTATACTATTAGTGTACTATTGCTTTAGTACTACTAATATACTACTACTACTACTGCTACTACTAATACACTACTATACTATTAATACTAATATACTACTACTACTACTGCTACTACTAATACACTACTATACTACTGCTATACTACTACTACTACTGCTACTACTAATACACTACTATACTAATAATGCTAATATGCTATAGCTGCTACTATTTTACTACTATACTATTAATACTAATATACTAACTACTACTACTGCTAATACACTACTATACCATTAATACTTAATATACTACTACTGCTACTACTAATACACTACTATACTATTAATACTATTATACTCACTACTACTACTGCTATATACACTACCATACCATTAATGCTAATATACTACTACTCTACTGCTGTACATACATACTATATACTAATATACTACTACTACTACTGCTACTACTAATACACTACTATACTATTAATACTAATATACTACTACTTACTACTGCTACTACTAATACACTACTATACTATTAATACTAATATACTACTACTGCTACTACTAATACACTACTATACTATTAATACTAATATACTACTACTACTACTGCTACTACTAATACACTACTATACTATTAATACTAATATACTACTACTGCTACTACTAATACACTACTATACTATTAATACTAATATACTACTACTACTACTACTACATACTACTACTACTACTATACTACTAATACTACTATACTACTACTGCTACTACTAATACACTACATATACTATTAATACTAATATACTA
>NW_027040131.1:7337-52337 GCF_034236695.1 Oncorhynchus nerka
GAGATAGACAGAACAGCCTAGACACTGAGTTAACAGGTAGGGCCTGGGGAGGGAGAGATAGACAGAACAGCCTAGACACTGAGTTAACAGGTAGGGCCTGGGGAGGGAGAGATAGACAGAACAGCCTAGACACTGAGTTAACAGGTAGGGCCTGGGGAGGGAGAGATAGACAGAACAGCCTAGACACTGAGTTAACAGGTAGGGCCTGGGGAGGAGAGATAGACAGAACAGCCTAGACACTGAGTTAACAGGTAGGGCCTGGGGAGGAGAGATAGACAGAACAGCCTAGACACTGAGTTAACAGGTAGGGCCTGGGGAGGGAGAGATAGACAGAACAGCCTAGACACTGAGTTAACAGGTAGGGCCTGGGGAGGGAGAGATAGACAGAACAGCCTAGACACTGAGTTAACAGGTAGGGCCTGGGGAGGAGAGATAGACAGAACAGCCTAGACACTGAGTTAACAGGTAGGGCCTGGGGAGGGAGAGATAGACAGAACAGCCTAGACACTGAGTTAACAGGTAGGGCCTGGGGAGGGAGAGATAGACAGAACAGCCTAGACACTGAGTTAACAGGTAGGGCCTGGGGAGGGAGAGATAGACAGAACAGCCTAGACACTGAGTTAACAGGTAGGGCCTGGGGAGGGAGAGAACAGCCTAGACAGAACAGCCTAGACACTGAGTTAACAGGTAGGGCCTGGGGAGGGAGAGATAGACAGAACAGCCTAGACACTGAGTTAACAGGTAGGGCCTGAGTTAACAGGAGGGAGAGATAGACAGAACAGCCTAGACACTGAGTTAACAGGTAGGGCCTGGGGAGGGAGAGATAGACAGAACAGCCTAGACACTGAGTTAACAGGTAGGGCCTGGGGAGGGAGAGATAGACAGAACAGCCTAGACACTGAGTTAACAGGTAGGGCCTGGGGAGGGAGAGATAGACAGAACAGCCTAGGGACAGAACAGCCTGGCATGCTGTAACAGGGTAGGGAGGGTTGGGAGTGTGTGTGTGTTGGGTCGTACCATCGTGGCATGCTGTCCCAGTCGTAGGGGAGGGTGTGTGTGTGTGTTGGGTCGTACCATCGTGGCATGCTGTCCCAGTCGTAGGGAGGTTGTGTGTGTGTGTTGGGTCTGGGTACCATCGTGGCATGCTGTCCCAGTCGTAGGGGAGGTTGTGTGTGTGTGTTGGGAGGGACCATCGTGGCATGCTGTCCCAGTCGTAGGAGTTAACAGGTGGTGTGTTGGGGAGGCATTGTGTGTGTGTTGGGTCAGACCATCGTGGCATGCTGTCCCAGTCGTGGGGGAGGTTGTGTGTGTGTGTGTGTGTGCTGGGTCGTACCATCGTGGCATGCTGTCCCAGTCGTAGGGGAGGTTGTGTGTGTGTGTGTGTTGGGTCGTACCATCGTGGCATGCTGTGCTGTCCCATCGTGGCATGCTGTCCCAGTCGTGAGGGGAGGTTGTGTGTGTGTTGGGTCGTACCATCGTGGCATGCTGTCCCAGTCGTAGGGGAGGTTGTGTGTGTGTGTTGGGTCGTACCATCGTGGCATGCTGTCCCAGTCGTAGGGGAGGTTGTGTGTGTGTTGGGTCGTACCATCGTGGCATGCTGTCCCAGTCGTAGGGGAGGTTGTGTGTGTGTTGGGTCGTACCATCGTGGCATGCTGTCCCAGTCGTAGGGGAGGTTGTGTGTGTGTTGGGTCGTACCATCGTGGCATGCTGTCCCAGTCGTAGGGGAGGTTGTGTGTGTGTTGGGTCGTACCATCGTGGCATGCTGTCCCAGTCGTAGGGGAGGTTGTGTGTGTGTTGGGTCGTACCATCGTGGCATGCTGTCCCAGTCGTACCAGGGAGGTTGTGTGTGTGTTGGGTCGTACCATCGTGGCATGCTGTCCCAGTCGTAGGGGAGGTTGTGTGAAGGTGTACCATCGTGGCATGCTGTCCCAGTCGTAGGGGAGGTTGGTGTGTGAAGTGGGTCCACAGATCATGGGCATGCTGTCCCAGTCGTGGGGAGCATCTTGTGTGTGTGTTTCTCCCATCGTGGCATGCTGTCCCAGTCGTAGGGGAGGTTGTGTGTGTGTGGGTCGTACCATCGTGGCATGCTGTCCCAGTCAAAGGGGAGGGTGTGTCATTGTTGGGTCGTACCATCTTCATGCTGTCCCCTACCTAGGGGGAGGTTCATCTAACACCCCCCTACCTGTGGCATGCTGTCCCTAAGGGGAGGTTGTGTGTGTGTTGGGTCTAAACCATCCTGGCATGCTGTCCCAGTCGTAGGGGGACCTGTTGTCTAACACCCTCCCTACCTGTTGGATCTACCACACCCATCCCCTACCTGTTGGATCTAACCAGTCGTGTAGGGAGGGTGGTTGGTGGGTAACACGTGGCATGCCCCTACCTGTTGGATCTAACACCCCTACCTGTTGGCATGCTGTCCCAGTCTACCTGTTGGATCTAACACCCTCCCCTACCTGTTGGATCTAACACCCCCCACCTGTTGGATCTAACACCCTCCCCTCGTAGGGGAGGTTGTTGTGTCTAACACCCCCCCTACCATCGTGGCACACCCTGTCCCACCTGTTGGATCTTTGTACCTGTTAGATCTAACACCCCTCCCCTACCTGTTGGATCTAACACCCTCCCCTACCTGTTGGATCTAACACCCCCTACCTGTTGGCATCTGTCCCTCCCCTACCTGTTGGATCTAACACCCCCTACCTGTTGGGTCTAACACCCTCCCCACCTGTTGGATCTAACACCCTCCCCCTACCTGTTGGATCTAACCCAGTCCCCTACCTGTTGGATCTAACACCCCCCCTCCCCTACCTGTTGGATCTAACACCCCCCTACCTGTTGGATGCTAACCCCCCCTCCCCTACCTGTTGGATCTAACACCCTCCCTACCTGTTGGATCTAACACCCCCCTACCTGTTGGATCTGTCCCCTACCTGTTGGATCTAACACCCCTGGCACCTGTTGTCCCCCTCCCCTACCTGTTGGATCTAACACCCCCCCCCTACCTGTTGGATCTAACACCCCCCCTACCTGTTGATCCCCCTCCCCTACCTGTTGGATCTAACACCCTCCCCACCTGTTGGATCTAACACCCCCCCCCTACCTGTTGGATAACATCCCCTACCTGTTGGATCTAACACCTCTCCCTACCTGTTGGATCTAACACCCTCCCCTACCTGTTGGATCTAACACCTCCCCTACCTGTTGGATCTAACACCCCCCTACCTGTTGGATCTAAACCCCCCCCTACCTGTTGGATCTAACACCCCCCCTACCTGTTGGATCTAACACCCCCCTACCTGTTGGATCTAACACCCCCCCTACCTGTTGGATCTAACACCCTCCCCTACCTGTTGGATCTAACACCTCCCCTACCTGTTGGATCTAACACCCCCCCCCCCCTACCTGTTGGATCTAACACCCCCCTACCTGTTGGATCTAACACCCTCCCCTACCTGTTGGATCTAACACCCTCCCCTACCTGTTGGATCTAACACCCCCCTCCCCTACCTGTTGGATCTAACACCCCTCCCCTACCTGTTGGATCTAACACCCTCCCCTACCTGTTGGATCTAACACCCCCCTACCTGTTGGATCTAACACCCTCCCCCTACCTGTTGGATCTAACACCCCCTCCCCTACCTGTTGGATCTAACACCCTCCCCTACCTGTTGGATCTAACACCCCCCTACCTGTTGGATCTAACACCCCCCCCCCTACCTGTTGGATCTAACACCCTCCCCTACCTGTTGGATCTAACACCCCTCCCCCCTACCTGTTGGATCTAACACCCCCCCTACCTGTTGGATCTAACACCCTCCCTACCTGTTGGATCTAACACCCTCCCTACCTGTTGGATCTAACACCCCCCTACCTGTTGGATCTAACACCCTCCCCTACCTGTTGGATCTAACACCCCCCTACCTGTTGGATCTAACACCCTCCCCTACCTGTTGGATCTAACACCCTCCCCCCTACCTGTTGGATCTAACACCCTCCCCTACCTGTTGGATCTAACACCCCCCCTACCTGTTGGATCTAACACCCCTCCCCTACCTGTTGGATCTAACACCCTCCCCTACCTGTTGGATCTAACACCCTCCCTACCTGTTGGATCTAACACCCCCCTCCCCCTACCTGTTGGATCTAACACCCTCCCCCTACCTGTTGGATCTAACACCCTCCCCTACCTGTTGGATCTAACACCCCCCCCTACCTGTTGGATCTAACACCCCCCCCCTACCTGTTGGATCTAACACCCTCCCCCTACCTGTTGGATCTAACACCCTCCCCTACCTGTTGGATCTAACACCCTCCCCCTACCTGTTGGATCTAACACCCTCCCCTACCTGTTGGATCTAACACCCTCCCCTACCTGTTGGATCTAACACCCCCCCTACCTGTTGGATCTAACACCTCCCCTACCTGTTGGATCTAACACCCTCCCTACCTGTTGGATCTAACACCCTCCCCCTACCTGTTGGATCTAACACACCCTCCCCTACCTGTTGGATCTAACACCCTCCCCTACCTGTTGGATCTAACACCCCCCCCCCTACCTGTTGGATCTAACACCCTCCCCTACCTGTTGGATCTAACACCCTCCCCCTACCTGTTGGATCTAACACCCTCCCCCTACCTGTTGGATCTAACACCCTCCCCTACCTGTTGGATCTAACACCCTCCCCCTACCTGTTGGATCTAACACCCTCCCCCTACCTGTTGGATCTAACACCCTCCCCCTACCTGTTGGATCTAACACCCTCCCCCTACCTGTTGGATCTAACACCCCCCCCCCCTACCTGTTGGATCTAACACCTCCCCTACCTGTTGGATCTAACACCCTCCCCCTACCTGTTGGATCTAACACCCCCTCCCCCTACCTGTTGGATCTAACACCCTCCCCCTACCTGTTGGATCTAACACCCCCCCACCTGTTGGATCTAACACCCTCCCCTACCTGTTGGATCTAACACCCTCCCCCTACCTGTTGGATCTAACACCCTCCCCCTACCTGTTGGATCTAACACCCTCCCCCTACCTGTTGGATCTAACACCCTCCCCACCTGTTGGATCTAACACCCTCCCCTACCTGTTGGATCTAACACCCTCCCCTACCTGTTGGATCTAACACCCTCCCCTACCTGTTGGATCTAACACCCTCCCCCCTACCTGTTGGATCTAACACCCTCCCCCACCTGTTGGATCTAACACCCCCCCTACCTGTTGGAACTAACACCCTCCCCCTACCTGTTGGATCTAACACCCTCCCCCCTACCTGTTGGATCTAACACCCTCCCCTACCTGTTGGATCTAACACCCTCCCCCTACCTGTTGGATCTAACACCCTCCCCCTACCTGTTGGATCTAACATCCCCCCCTACCTGTTGGATCTAACATCCTCCCCTACCTGTTGGATCTAACACCCTCCCCTACCTGTTGGATCTAACACCCCTCCCCCCTACCTGTTGGATCTAACACCCTCCCATACCTGTTGGATCTAACACCCTCCCCCACCTGTTGGATCTAACACCCTCCCCTACCTGTTGGATCTAACACCCTCCCCTACCTGTTGGATCTAACACCCTCCCCTACCTGTTGGATCTAACACCCTCCCCATACCTGTTGGATCTAACACCCCTCCCCCTACCTGTTGGATCTAACACCCTCCCCCCTACCTGTTGGATCTAACACCCTCCCCACCTGTTGGATCTAACACCCTCCCATACCTGTTGGAACTAACACCCTCCCCCTACCTGTTGGATCTAACACCCTCCCATACCTGTTGGATCTAACACCCCCCTACCTGTTGGATCTAACACCCTCCCCCACCTGTTGGATCTAACACCCTCCCTACCTGTTGGATCTAACACCCTCCCCTACCTGTTGGATCTAACACCCCCCCCCCCCTACCTGTTGGATCTAACACCCTCCCCTACCTGTTGGATCTAACACCCTCCCCTACCTGTTGGATCTAACACCCCCCTCCCCCTACCTGTTGGATCTAACACCCTCCCCTACCTGTTGGATCTAACACCCTCCCCTACCTGTTGGATCTAACACCCTCCCCTACCTGTTGGATCTAACACCCTCCCCTACCTGTTGGATCTAACACCCCTCCCTACCTGTTGGATCTAACACCCTCCCCCTACCTGTTGGATCTAACACCCTCCCCTACCTGTTGGATCTAACACCCTCCCCCCTACCTGTTGGATCTAACACCCTCCCCCTACCTGTTGGATCTAACACCCTCCCCCCTACCTGTTGGATCTAACACCCTCCCCTACCTGTTGGATCTAACACCCTCCCCCCTACCTGTTGGATCTAACACCCCCCCTACCTGTTGGATCTAACACCCCCCCCCCCTACCTGTTGGATCTAACACCCCCCCCCCTACCTGTTGGATCTAACACCCTCCCCCTACCTGTTGGATCTAACACCCCCTCCCCCTACCTGTTGGATCTAACACCCTCCCCTACCTGTTGGATCTAACACCCTCCCCCTACCTGTTGGATCTAACACCCTCCCCCTACCTGTTGGATCTAACACCCTCCCCCACCTGTTGGATCTAACACCCTCCCCCACCTGTTGGATCTAACACCCTCCCCCACCTGTTGGATCTAACACCCTCCCCTACCTGTTGGATCTAACATCCTCCCCTACCTGTTGGATCTAACACCCTCCCCCACCTGTTGGATCTAACACCCTCCCCTACCTGTTGGATCTAACACCCTGTTGGATCTACCTGTTGGATCTTGTACTTCTGCATGAAGGGAAGGAACTGAAACAGGAAACCAGGTAAACAAAACAGGAAGTAGATGGCCTCATGGACGATGAGAGAACCCCAGGTGGCGATCTGGAATTTAGTGTAGTTCTCATTCACATACCTGGTGGACAGAGATCAACAGACATCAATCAGTGAATAAAAGAGTCTAAGAACATGTCCATCTGTCTGCCTGGAACGTTGTGTAGTCAGCTCGTCAACCAGTCACTGCCCGGAACGTTGTGTAGTCAGCTCGTCAACGAGCCACTGCCTGGAACGTTGTGTAGTCAGCTCGTCAACCAGTCACTGCCCGGAACGTTGTGTAGTCAGCTCGTCAACCAGTCACTGCCTGGAAAGTTGTGTAGTCAGCTCGTCAACCAGTCACTGCCCGGAACGTTGTGTAGTCAGCTCGTCAACCAGTCACTGCCCGGAACGTTGTGTAGTCAGCTCGTCAACCAGTCACTGCCTGGAACGTTGTGTAGTCAGCTCAATCAGCCACTGCCTGGAACGTTGTGTAGTCAGCTCGTCAACCAGTCACTGCCTGGAACGTTGTGTAGTCAGCTCGTCAACCAGTCACTGCCTGGAACGTTGTGTAGTCAGCTCGTCAACCAGTCACTGCCTGGAACGTTGTGTAGTCAGCTCGTCAACCAGTCACTGCCCGGAACGTTGTGTAGTCAGCTCGTCAACCAGTCACTGCCTGGAACGTTGTGTAGTCAGCTCGTCAACCAGTCACTGCCTGGAACGTTGTGAAGTCAGCTGTCAACCAGTCACTGCCCGGAACGTTGTGTAGTAGTGTCCAACCAGTCACTGCCTGGAAGTAGTGTAGTAGTCAAATCAACCAGTCAGTAGTAGTAGTCAGCTCGTCAACCAGTCACTGCCCGTAAACGTAGTAGTAGTCAGCTCGCCAACCAGTCACTGCCTGGAACGCTGTGTAGTCAGCTCGTCAACCAGTCACTGCCTGGAACGTTGTGTAGTCAGCTCGTCAACCAGTCACTGCCCGGAACGTTGTGTAGTCAGCTCGTCAACCAGTCACTGCCTGGAACGTTGTGTAGTCAGCTCAATCAGTCAGTCAGTCAGTCAGTCAGTCAATGAATCAAAGAGTCTAAGAATATGTCCATCTGTCTGCCAGGAGTAGTAGTAGTAATAGTAGTAGTAGTAGTATTATAGTCAGCCATTATAGTAGTATTACCCCCAGGCGTGCTGTGGTGAAGGCTGCAGGTAAAACTGTAGTAGTGTAGTAGGAGGAGTAGTAGTAGTATTAGGTGTAGCTGTATAGGCAGCTGTATAGCAGTAGTAGTATTATATTAGTAGTAGTATTATAGGTGTAGCTGTATAGCAGCAGTATAGTGGTAGTAGTATTAGTGTAGCTTATAGCAGTATAGTAGTAGTATTATATTAGTAGTAGTATTATAGGTGTAGCTGTATAGCAGCAGTAGTATTATATTAGTAGTAGTATTATAGGTGTAGCTGTATAGCAGCAGTAGTATTATATTAGTAGTAGTATTATAGGTGTAGCTGTATAGCAGCAGTATAGTGGTAGTAGTATTATATTAGTAGTAGTAGTATAGGTGTAGCTGTATAGCAGCAGTATAGTGGTAGTAGTATTATATTAGTAGTAGTAGTATAGGTGTAGCTGTATAGCAGCAGTATAGTGGTAGTAGTATTATATTAGTAGTAGTAGTATAGGTGTAGCTGTATAGCAGCAGTATAGTGGTAGTAGTATTATATTAGTAGTAGTAGTATAGGTGTAGCTGTATAGCAGCAGTATAGTGGTAGTAGTATTATATTAGTAGTAGTATTATAGGTGTAGCTGTATAGCAGCAGTATAGTGGTAGTAGTATTATATTAGTAGTAGTATTATAGGTGTAGCTGTATAGCAGCAGTATAGTGGTAGTAGTATTATATTAGTAGTAGTATTATAGGTGTAGCTGTATAGCAGCAGTATAGTGGTAGTAGTATTATATTAGTAGTAGTATTATAGGTGTAGCTGTATAGCAGCAGTATAGTGGTAGTAGTATTATATTAGCAGTAGTATTATAGGTGTATAGCAGCAGTATAGTAGTAGTAGTATTATATTAGTAGTAGTAGTATAAGGGGCATCGTGGCTAAGTAGTATAGCAGCAGTATAGTGGTAGTAGTATTGGTAGTAGTAGTAGTATTAATGGTAGTAGTGTATTAGCAGCAGTAGTAGTAGTTAGTGTATTAGTATTATATATAGTAGTGTAGTGGCAGTAGTGGTAGTAGTAGTAGTATGTTAGCATTAATAGTATAGTAGTGTATTATAGTAGTAGTAGTAGTATATTAGTATTAATAGTATAGTAGTGTATTAGTAGTGCAGTAGTAGTAGTAGTATATTAGTATTAATGGTATAGTAGTGTATTATAGTAGCAGTAGTAGTATATTAGTATTATAGTTAGTAGTAGTATTATAGGTGTATTGGTAGTGTTAGCAGTAGCAGTAGTAGTAGTAGTATATTAGTATTAATAGTATAGTAGTGTATTAGTAGTAGTAGTAGTAGTATATTAGCATTAATAGTATAGTAGTATTAGTAGTAGTAGTAGTAGTAGCATTATTAATAGTAGTGTATTAGTAGTAGCAGTAGTAGTATATTAGTATTAATAGTATAGTAGTGTATTAGTAGTAGCAGTAGTAGTAGTAGTATATTAGTATTAATAGTATAGTAGTGTATTAGTAGTAGCAGTAGTAGTAGTAGTATATTAGTATTAATAGTATAGTAGTGTATTAGTAGTAGTAGTAGTAGTAGTAGTATATTAGTATTAATAGTATAGTAGTGTATTAGTAGTAGCAGTAGTAGTAGTAGTATATTAGTATTAATAGTATAGTAGTGTATTAGTAGTAGCAGTAGTAGTATATTAGTATTAATAGTATAGTAGTGTATTAGTAGTAGCAGTAGTAGTAGTAGTATATTAGTATTAATAGTATAGTAGTGTATAGTAGTAGTATAGTAGTATATTAGTGATAGTATAGTAGTGTAGTAGCAGTAGTAGTATATTAGTATTAATAGTATAGTAGTGTATTAGTAGTAGCAGTAGTAGTATATTAGTATTAATAGTATAGTAGTGTATTAGTAGTAGTAGTAGTAGTATATTAGTATTAATAGTATAGTAGTGTATTAGTAGTAGCAGTAGTAGTAGTAGTATATTAGTATTAATAGTATAGTAGTGTATTAGTAGTAGCAGTAGTATATTAGTATTAATAGTATAGTAGTGTATTAGTAGTAGCAGTAGTAGTATATTAGTATTAATAGTATAGTAGTGTACCAGTAAAGGCAGTGTAGTAGTAGTATATTAGTATTATAGTAGTGTATTATTAGTAGCAGTAGTAGTAGTATATTAGTATTAATAGTATAGTAGTGTATTAGTAGTAGCAGTAGTATATATTAGCCACATTAACTAGTACAGCCATGTATTAGTAGTAGCAGTAGTAGTATATTAGTATTAATAGTATAGTAGTGTATTAGTAGTATGGAGTAGTATATTAGTATTAATAGTATAGTAGTGTATTAGCCACACACACACTGTAGTGGACAGTAGTACACAGTATTAACAGTATGGACATAGGCAGTACACACAGTAGTAGCCATGGTACATTAGTATTAATAGTATAGCCAGTGTATTAGTAGTAGCAGTAGTAGTAGTATATTAGTATTAATAGTATAGTAGTGTATTAGTAGTAGCAGTAGCCAGTAGTAGTATATTAGTATTAATAGTATAGTAGTGGATTAGTAGTAGCAGTGTAGTAGTATATAGTTAGTATAAGTGTAGTATAGTAGTAGCCATAAGCACACACACAGCAGCCAGTAGCCACATATTAGTATTAATAGTATACAGTGTATTAGTAGTAGCATAGCAGTACAGTATATTAGTATTAATAGTATAGCCAGTGCATTAGTAGTAGTAGTATATTAGTATTAACAGTATAGTAGTGTATTAGTAGTAGCAGTAGTAGTAGTATATTAGTATTAATAGCACAGTGTATTAGTAGTAGCAGTAGTAGTAGTAGTATATTAGTATTAATAGTATAGTAGTGTATTAGTAGTAGCAGTAGTAGCCATATTAGCCATTAACAGTATAGCAGCCATTAGCAGTAGTATATTACATTAATAGCACAGTATGTATTAGTAGTAGCATAGTATAGTATTAATAGTATAGTATGGATTAGCAGTAGCAGTAGTAGCCATATTAGTATTAATAGTATAGCCAGTGTATTAGTAGTAGCAGTAGTAGTAGTAGTATATTAGTATTAATAGTATAGTAGTGTATTAGTAGTAGCAGTAGTAGTAGTAGTATATTAGTATTAATAGTATAGTAGTGTATTAGTAGTAGTAGTAGCAGTAGTAGTTTATTAGTATTAATAGTATAGTAGTGTATTAGTAGTAGCAGTAGTAGTATATTAGTATTAATAGTATAGTAGTGTATTAGTAGTAGCAGTAGTAGTAGTAGTATATTAGTATTAATAGTATAGTAGTGTATTAGTAGTAGTAGTATATTAGTATTAATAGTATAGTAGTGTATTAGTAGTAGCAGTAGTAGTAGTAGTATATTAGTATTAATAGTATAGTAGTGTATTAGTAGTAGCAGTAGTAGTAGTAGTATATTAGTAGTACTAAAGCAATAGTACACTAATAGTATAGTAGTAGTAGTATAGAAGTTTAGCAGCAGTACTGTAGTAGTATATTAGCAGTATAATAGTAGTATAGTAATAGTAGTATATTAGTAGTATAGCAAAAGTAGTATAGTAGTGGTATAGTAAGAGTATAGCAGTATTACCTCCAGGCGTATTGTAGTGAAGGCTGAAGAGGGTTGTCAGGTAAAACTGTAGTAGTATAGTAGTGGTATAGTAAGAGTATAGTAGTATAGTAGTGGTATAGTAAGAGTATAGCAGTATTACCTCCAGGCGTATTGTAGTGAAGGCTGCAGGTAAAACTGTAGTAGTATAGTAGTGGTATAGTAAGAGTATAGTAGTATAGTAGTGGTATAGTAAGAGTATAGTAGTATAGTAGTGGTATAGTAAGAGTATAGTAGTATAGTAGTGGTATAGTAATAGTATAGCAGTATTACCTCCAGGCGTATTGTAGTGAAGGCTGAAGAGGGTTGTCAGGTAAAACTGCATCAACATATTCCACGGCCAGGAAGGCAGAGGACAAGATGGTGGCCGTACTGTTCACCTCCATTCTGATTGGCTGGTGGGGGTGGGCTGGGAGGAGACAACACTGAGAACACGCACACACACACACACACACACACACACACACACACACACACATACACAAACATTAATATTCATTGGCTCTGACCAGAAAGAGGCCTGGGCAAACACAATAACGTTTTAAACATTAATAACTAGACTAGACAACACGTGTGTACACTACACAGCCATGGACATAGCCACACACACACACTGCACAGCCATGGACATAGCCACACACACACTACACAGCCATGGACATAGCCACACACACACTACACAGCCATGGACATAGCCACACACACACACAGCCATGGACATAGCCACACACACAGCAGCCATGGACATAGCCACACACACACTGCACAGCCATGGACATAGCCACACACACACTGCACAGCCATGGACATAGCCACACACACACTGCACAGCCATGGACATAGCCACACACACACTGCACAGCCATGGACATAGCCACACACACACTGCACAGCCATGGACATAGCCACACACACACTACACAGCCATGGACATAGCCACACACACACACTACACAGCCATGGACATAGCCACACACACACTACACAGCCATGGACATAGCCACACACACACTGCACAGCCATGGACATAGCCACACACACACACAGCCATGGCCATGGACATAGCCATGGACACACACACACTGCACAGCCATGGACATGGACATAGCCACACACACACACACAGCCATGGACATAGCCACACACACACTGCAGCCATGGACATAGCCACACACACACTGCACAGCCATGGACACAGCCACACACACACACACAGCCATGGACATAGCCACACACACACTGCACAGCCATGGACATAGCCACACACACACTGCACAGCCATGGACATAGCCACACACACACTGCACAGCCATGGACATAGCCACACACACACTGCACAGCCATGGACATAGCCACACACACACTGCACAGCCATGACATAGCCACACACACATAGCCACACACACACTGCACAGCCATGGACATACACACACACACTGCACAGCCATGGACATAGCCACACACACACTGCACAGCCATGGACATACACACACACACAGCCATGGACATACAGCCACACACACACTGCACAGCCATGGACAGCCACACACACACACTGCACAGCCATGGACATAGCCACACACACACACTGCACAGCCACACATAGCCACACACACACACACACACAGCCATGGACATAGCCACACACACACTGCACAGCCATGGACATAGCACACACACAGCCATGGACATAGCCACACACACACTGCACAGCCATGGACATAGCACACACACACACAGCCATGGACATAGCCATGGCCATAGCCACACACACACTGCACAGCCATGGCCATAGCCACACACACACTGCACAGCCATGGACATAGCCACACACACACTACACAGCCATGGACATAGCCACACACTGCACACATAGCCACACACACACTGCACAGCCATGGACATAGCCACACACACACTGCACAGCCATGGACATAGCCACACACACACTGCACAGCCATGGACATAGCCACACACACACTGCACAGCCATGGACATAGCCACACACACTACACACACACACTACACAGCCATGGACATAGCCACACACACACTACACAGCCATGGACATAGCCACACACACACACACTACACAGCCATAGCCCACATAGCCACACACACACACTGCACAGCCATGGACATAGCCACACACAGCCATGGACATAGCCACACAGCCATGCATAGCCATAGCCACACACACACTGCACAGCCATGGCCATAGCCACACACACACACAGCCATGGACATAGCCACACACACACACATGGACATAGCCACACACACACTACACAGCCATAGCCACACACACACACTGCACAGCCATGGACATAGCCACACACACACTGCACAGCCATGGCCATAGCCACACACACACTGCACAGCCATGGACATAGCCACACACACACTGCACAGCCATGGACATAGCACACTGCACAGCCATAGCCACACACACACTACACAGCCATGGACATAGCCACACACACACACTACACAGCCATGGCCATAGCCACACACACACTGCACAGCCATGGCCATAGCCACACACACACTGCACAGCCATGGACATAGCCACACACACACACACACACATGGCCATAGCCACACACACACTGCACAGCCATGGACATAGCACACACACATAGCCACACACACACACTGCACAGCCATGGACATAGCCACACACACACTACACAGCCATGGACATAGCCACACACACACTACACAGCCATGGACATAGCCACACACACACTACACAGCCATGGACATAGCCACACACACACTACACAGCCATGGACATAGCCACACACACACACTACACAGCCATGGACATAGCCATGGACATAGCCACACACACACTGCACAGCCATGGACATAGCCACACACACACCACAGCCATGGACATAGCACACACACACACTACACAGCCATGGACATAGCCATGGACATAGCCACACACACACTACACAGCCATGGACATAGCCACACACACACTACACAGCCCATAGCCACACACACACACTACACAGCCATGGACATAGCCACACACACACACTAGCCACAGCCATGGACATAATACACCAAATAACTACCATATTGTTTGTTTTTAAATAATTACAAATAAAAGCTGCACAAAATAAATAAGATGGAAAAAGACCTAGCCACACACACACTGAAAATACAGGGCCACAAAAACCTGGACCAGGACATATATACAGAAATATACAGGGAAAACCTCTGGACCTGGACATATATACAGAAATATACAGGGAAAACCTCTGGACCAGGACATATATACAGAAATATACAGGGAAAACCTCTGGACCAGGACATATATACAGAAATATACAGGGAAAACCTCTGGACCAGGACATATATACAGAAATATACAGGAAAACCTCTGGACCAGGACATATATACAGAAAATACAGGGAAAACCTCTGGACCATGGGACATATATACAGAAACAGTGGAAAACCTCTGGACCAGGACATATATACAGAAATATACAGGGAAAACCCTCTGGACAGGACATATATACAGAAATATACAGGGAAAACCTCTGGACCAGGACATATATACAGAAATATACAGGGAAAACCTCTGGACCAGGACATATATACAGAAAATACAGGGAAAACCTCTGGACCAGGACATATATACAGAAATATACCTCTGGACCAGGACATATATACAGAAATATACAGGGAAACCTCTGGACCAGGACATATATACAGAAATATACAGGGAAAACCTCTGGACCAGGACATATATACAGAAATATACAGGAAAACCTCTGGAAGGACATATATACAGAAATATACAGGAAAACCTCTGGACCAGGACATATATACAGAAATATACAGGGAAAACCTCTGGACCAGGACATATATACAGAAATATACAGGGAAAACCTCTGGACCAGGACATATATACAGAAATATACAGGGAAAACCTCTGGACCAGGACATATATACAGAAATATACAGGGAAAACCTCTGGACCAGGACATATATACAGAAATATACAGGGAAAACCTCTGGACCAGGACATATATACAGAAATATACAGGGAAAACCTCTGGACCAGGACATATATACAGAAATATACAGGGAAAACCTCTGGACCAGGACATATATACAGAAATATACAGGGAAAACCTCTGGACCAGGACATATATACAGAAATATACAGGGAAAAACCAGGACATATATACAGAAATATACAGGGAAAACCTCTGGACCAGGACATATATACAGAAATATACAGGGAAAACCTCTGGACCAGGACATATATACAGAAATATACAGGGAAAACCTCTGGACCAGGACATATATACAGAAATATACAGGGAAAACCTCTGGACCAGGACATATATACAGAAATATACAGGGAAAACCTCTGGACCAGGACATATATACAGAAATATACAGGGAAAACCTCTGGACCAGGACATATATACAGAAATATACAGGGAAAACCTCTGGACCAGGACATATATACAGAAATATACAGGGAAAAACCAGGACTCAGAAATATACAGGGAAAACCTCTGGACCAGGACATATATACAGAAATATACAGGAAACCTCAGGGAAAACCTCTGGACCAGGACATATATACAGAAATATACAGGGAAAACCTCTGGACCAGGACATATATACAGAAATATACAGGGAAAACCTCTGGACCAGGACAGAAATATACAGGGAAACCTCTGACCAGGACAGAAATATACAGGGAAAACCAGGACATATATACAGAAATATACAGGGAAAACCTGGACCAGGACATATATACAGAAATATACAGGGAAAACCTCTGGACCAGGACATATATACAGAAATATACAGGGAAAACCTCTGGACCAGGACATATATACAGAAAAACAGGGAAAACCTCTGGACCAGGACATATATACAGAAATATACAGGGAAAACCTCTGGACCAGGACATATATACAGAAATATACAGGGAAAAACCTCTGGACCAGGACATATATACAGAAATATACAGGGAAAACCTCTGGACCAGGACATATATACAGAAATATACAGGGAAAACCTCTGGACCAGGACATATATACAGAAATATACAGGGAAAACCTCTGGACCAGGACATATATACAGAAATATACAGGGAAAACCTCTGGACCAGGACATATATACAGAAATATACAGGGAAAACCTCTGGACCAGGACATATATACAGAAATATACAGGGAAAACCTCTGGACCAGGACATATATACAGAAATATACAGGGAAAACCTCTGGACCAGGACATATATACAGAAATATACAGGGAAAACAGGACTCTGGACCAGGACATATATACAGAAATATACAGGAAAACCTCTGGACCAGGACAGAAATATACAGGGAAAACCTCTGGACCAGGACATATATACAGAAATATACAGGGAAAAACCAGGACATATATACTACAGGAAAACCTCTGGACCAGGACATATATACAGAAATATACAGGGAAAACCTCTGGACCAGGACATATATACAGAAATATACAGGAAAACCTCTGGACCAGGACATATATACAGAAATATACAGGGAAAACCTCTGGACCAGGACATATATACAGAAATATACAGGGAAAACTCTCTGGACCAGGACATATATACAGAAATATACAGGAAAACCTCTGGACCAGGACATATATACAGAAATATACAGGGAAAACCTCTGGACCAGGACATATATACAGAAATATACAGGGAAAACCTCTGGACCAGGACATATATACAGAAATATACAGGGAAAACCTCTGGACCAGGACATATATACAGAAATATACAGGGAAAACCTCTGGACCAGGACATATATACAGAAATATACAGGGAAAAACCAGGACATATATACTACAGGGAAAACCTCTGGACCAGGACATATATACAGAAATATACAGGGAAAACCTCTGGACCAGGACATATATACAGAAATATACAGGGAAAACCTCTGACCAGGACATATATACAGAAATATACAGGAAAACCTCTGGACCAGGACATATATACAGAAATATACAGGGAAAACCTCTGGACCAGGACATATATACAGAAATATACAGGGAAACCTCTGGACCAGGACATATATACAGAAATATACAGGAAAACCTCTGGACCAGGACATATATACAGAAATATACAGGGAAAACCTCTGGACCAGGACATATATACAGAAATATACAGGAAAACCTCTGGACCAGGACATATATACAGAAATATACAGGGAAAACCTCTGGACCAGGACATATATACAGAAATATACAGGGAAAACCTCTGGACCAGGACATATATACAGAAATATACAGGGAAAACCTCTGGACCAGGACATATATACAGAAATATACAGGGAAAACCTCTGGACCAGGACATATATACAGAAATATACAGGGGAAACCTCTGGACCAGGACATATATACAGAAATATACAGGGAAAACCTCTAGACTAACCAGGACATATATACAGAAATATACAGGGAAAACCTCTGGACCAGGACATATATACAGAAATATACAGGAAAACCTCTGGACCAGGACATATATACAGAAATATACAGGGAAAACCTCTGGACCAGGACATATATACAGAAATATACAGGGAAAACCTCTGGACCAGGACATATATACAGAAATATACAGGGGAAACCTCTGGACCAGGACATATATACAGAAATATACAGGGAAAACCTCTGACCAGGACATATACAGAAATATACAGGGAAAACCTCTGGACCAGGACATATATACAGAAATATACAGGGAAAACCTCTGGACCAGGACATATATACAGAAATATACAGGGAAACCTCTGGACCAGGACATATATACAGAAATATACAGGGGAAAACCTCTGGACCAGGACATATATACAGAAATATACAGGGAAAACCTCTGGACCAGGACATATATACAGAAATATACAGGGAAAACCTCTGGACCAGGACATATATACAGAAATATACAGGGAACCTCTGGACTGGACCAGGACATATATACAGAAATATACAGGGAAACCTCTGACCAGGACATATATACAGAAATATACAGGAAAACCTCTGGACCAGGACATATATACAGAAATATACAGGGAAAACCTCTGGACCAGACATATATACAGAAATATACAGGGAAAACCTCTGGACCAGGACATATATACAGAAATATACAGGAAAACCTCTGGACCAGGACATATATACAGAAATACCTCTGGACAGGACATATATACAGAAATATACAGGAAAACCTCTGGACCAGGACATATATACAGAAAACCTCTGGACCAGGACATATATACAGAAATATACAGGGAAAACCTCTGGACCAGGAAATACAGGGAAAACAGGACATATATACAGAAATATACAGGGAAACCTCTGACCAGGACATATATACAGAAATATACAGGGAAAAACCAGGACATATATACAGAAATATACAGGGAAACCCTCTGGACCAGGACATATATACAGAAATATACAGAGAAAACCTCTAGACCAGGACATATATACAGAAATATACAGGGAAAACCTCTGGACCAGGACATATATACAGAAATATACAGGGAAAACCTCTAGACTAACCAGGACATATATACAGAAATATACAGGGAAAACCTCTGGACCAGGACATATATACAGAAATATACAGAGAAAACCTCTGGACCAGGACATATATACAGAAATATACAGGAAAATACAGAAATATACAGACAGGGAAAACCTCTGGACCAGGACATATATACAGAAATATACAGGGAAAACCTCTGGACCAGGACATATATACAGAAATATACAGGGAAAACCTCTGGACCAGGACATATATACAGAAATATACAGGGAAAACCTCTGGGGACATATATACAGAAAAACCTCTGGACCAGGACATATATACAGAAATATACAGGAAAACCTCTGGACCAGGACATATATACAGAAATATACAGGGAAAAAAGGACCAGAAATATCTACAGGGAAAACCTCTGACCAGGACATATATACAGAAATATACAGGAAAACCTCTGACCAGGACATATATACAGAAATATACAGGGAAAACCTCTGGACCAGGACATATATACAGAAATATACAGGGAAAACCTCTGGACCAGGACATATATACAGAAATATACAGGGGAAAACCTCTGGACCAGGACATATATACAGAAATATACAGGGAAACATATACTCTGGACCAGGACATATATACAGAAATATACAGAAAACCTCTGGACCAGGACATATATACAGAAATATACAGGGAAAAAAACAGGACATATACTACAGAAACCTCTAGACCAGGACATATATACAGAAATATACAGGAAAACCTCTGGACCAGGACATATATACAGAAATATACAGGGAAAACCTCTAGACCAGGTCAGAAATATACAGGAAAACCTCTGACCAGGACATATATACAGAAATATACAGGGAAACCTCTGGACCAGGACATATATACAGAAATATACAGGGAAAACCTCTGGACCAGGACATATATACAGAAATATACAGGGAAAACATATATACAGAAATATACAGGGAAAACCTCTGGACCAGGACATATATACAGAAATATACAGGGGAAACCTCTGGACCAGGACATATATACAGAAATATACAGGGAAAACCTCTAGAGTCTAGACTGACCAGGACATATATACAGGGGAAACCTCTGGACCAGGACATATATACAGAAATATACAGGGAAAACCTCTGGACCAGGACATATATACAGAAATATTCTCAGACTGACCAGGACATATAGTTCCAGTCAACAGGTTGGACACACCTACTCATTCAAGCGTTTTTCTTTGTTTTTACTTTTTTCTACATTGTAAAATAATAGTGAAGACATCAAAACTATGAACACATATGGAATCATGTAGTAAATATATTTTATATTGGAGAATCTTCAAAGTAACCACCCTTTGCCTTGATGACAGCTAGAATGCTTTTCCAAACCGTCTTGAAGGAGTTCCCACATATGCTGAGCACTTGTTGTCTGTTTTTCCTCCACTCTGCGGTCCAACCCATCACAAACCATCTCATTTTGGTTGAGGTCAGGTGATTGTAGAGGCCAGGTTATCTGATGCAGCACTCCATCTTTCTCTTTCTTGGTCACAAAGCCCTTACACAGCCTGGAGGTGTGTTGGATCATTGTCCTGTTGAAAAACAAATGATAGTCCCACTAAGCGCAAACCAGATGGGATGGTGTATCGCTGCAGAATGATGTAGTAGCCATGCTGGTTAAGTGTGCCTTGAATTCTACATAAATCACAGACAGTGTCACCAGCAAAGCACCCCCACACCATCACACCTCCTCCTCCATGCTTCACGGTGGGAACCACACAGGCAGAGATCATCCGATCACCTACTCTGCGTCTCACAAAGACATGGCGGTTGGAACCATTGGACTCATTAGACCAAAGGACAGACTTCCACTGGTCTATTGTCCATTGCTCGTGTTTCTTGGCCCAATCAAGTCTCTTTTTATTATTGGTGTCCTTTAGTAGTGGTTTCTTTGCAGCAATGCAACCATGAAGGCCTGGTTCACACAGTCTCCTCTGAACAGTTGATGTTGAGATGTGTCTATTACTTGAACTCTGTGAAGCATTTATTTGGGCTGCAATCTGAGGATGGTAACTCTAATGAACATATCCTCTGTAGCAGAGGTAACTCTGGGTCTTCCTTTCCTGTGGCGGTCCTCATGATAGACCTCTAATGAACTTATCCTCTGCAGCAGAGGTAACCTGGGTCTTCCTTTCCTGTTAACTCAGTTAATAATGAACTTATCCTCTGCAGCAGAGGTAACTCTGGGTCTTCCTTTCCTGTGGAGGTCCTCATGAGAGACAGTTAACTCTAATGAACTTATCCTCTGCAGCAGAGGTAACTCTGGGTCTTCCTTTCCTGTGGCTGTCCTCATGAGAGCTAGTTTCATCATAGCACCTGAAGAAACTTTTAGTTCTTGAAATGTTCCGTATTGATGTCTTAAAGAAATGATGGACTGTTGTTTCTCTTTGCTTATTTGAGCTGTTCTTGCCATAATAAGGACTTGGCCCTATTTGGTAAAATAGTATCTTCTGTATACCACCCCCACCTTGTCACAACACAACTGATTGGCTCAAAAGCATTAAGAATTAAAGAAATACCACAAATGAACTTTTAACAAGGCACACCTGTTAATTGAAATGCATTCCAGGTGACTACCTCATGAAGCTGGTTGGGAGAATGCCAAGAGTGTGCAAAGCTGTCATCAAGGCAAAAGGGTGACTACTTTGAAGAATCTCAAATATAAAATATATTTTGATTATTTTATTTTTTTTAACAATTTTTTAACAATACTGCAAAAAAAATGACAAGAAATAAACAAGATGAAAACAACAATTATTCAGGGAAAGGGGTTCGTGTGTATTATTACTGTGTACAGATTGACAATGAGAAAGCCTCTATCAGTGATCACCAGTATGGAATATGACTGCTTGCGTAACAATGTCACGGAGTTGAGATCCATATTGAACCAGACCCATTATTATATTATCGAGCCGTTACAGACTCACCACTTCTTATGTCCAATAACAGTCTGATCAACTGGATCATGCGAATTATTAGAGTGAAAAATATGTCCGTAAAAAGTTTTTTTTTTACAATCCTCACTAGATGTTATAGAAACATTCAACTTGCCGCTTTACAGGAGTGTTTCAAATATAATGGTATTGTTTTGTCAACTCGGTTAAATAGAGACTAAACAGCTGTAAGACGTCAGTGTCCCTTTGCGAAGGAGAGCAATGTTTCATTCCTGCGTCGGTTAGATACCTAGACTTCTCTTCGCACCGAGTTTCTCTTACCGTTGCGCATTTATCTGATCGTTGGCTACTTTGTCTCGTTATTTGTCCGGTGAACAACAACTACAACATAACACGGCACCTAAACATTTATCTGAACGTTGGCTACTTTGTCTCGTTATTTGTCCGGTGAACAACGTAACACGGCACCTAAACATTTATAAAGCTTTACAGTACAGTACCATATATCTGACCCATCGCAACAGTCGGTATTAAAAACCCTATCTGGCATCAGACCGCAAAAGTTACCTCTGCGTTAGAATATAAAACAAATGTTTCGTTTTAGAATAGATTTAAGAGCATTAATATTATATGTTAATATATTACCTTGGTGCAGCTGTGGATCCGTCTACCTGAGTGAGAGGCTGCCGTGTGGCGACTAGTACAGTATTATCTACGAGCCTGATTGGACGAGGGGAGAGGAGACTGACGTCAGGGGGCCGAGCGGGCGCTCTGATTGGCCCCGGGAATGGAGTGATGATAGTGAGACGCGGAGTTCCTAAAGCAACGACCAATCAGCGAGCAGCAGGGCTTTCATAACGTCGAAGCGTTATACACACAGTAGGAGGAGAGAGGATGGGGTGGTGGGTGTGGGTGTGGGTGTGGGTGTGGGTGTGGGTGTGGGTGTGGGTGTATGAGCGTGTGTGTTCTGTAAACCAGCAAACTTTACAAAGAGTAACAGAGGTGTCCATTGGTCTCTCTCTTCCCCTCCAGGGAGAGCAGGTGAGATCCATATTGGACCAGTCCCATTATGCAGTACATATTGGTTCTAACCCAGCAGTAATACACCTGACGCAGCACATATTGGTTCTAACCCAGCAGTAACCTACCTGACGCAGTACATATTGGTTCTAACCCAGCAGTAATACACCTGACGCAGCACATATTGGTTCTAACCCAGCAGTAACCTACCTGACGCAGTACATATTGGTTCTAACCCAGCAGTAATACACCTGACACAGCACATATTGGTTCTAACCCAGCAGTAACCTACCTGCCTACACAGCACATATTGGTTCTAACCCAGCAGTAGCCTACCTGACGCAGCACATATTGGTTCTAACCCAGCAGTAATACACCTGATGGAGCACATATTGGTTCTAACCCAGCAGTAACCTACCTGACACAGTACATATTGGTTCTAACCCAGCACAGTACATATTGGTTCTAACCCAGCAGGAACCTACCTGAAGCAGTACATATTGGTTCTAACCCAGCAGTAACCTACCTGACGCAGCACATATTGATTCTAACCCAGCAGTAACCTACCTGACGCAGTACATATTGGTTCTAAACCAGCAGTAACCTACCTGACACAGTACATATTGGTTCTAACCCAGCACAGTACATATTGGTTCTAACCCAGCAGGAACCTACCTGACGCAGCACATATTGATTCTAACCCAGCAGTAACCTACCTAGTACATATTGGTTCTAACCCAGCAGTAACCTACCTGACGCAGTACATATTGGTTCTAACCCAGCAGTAACCTACCTGACGCAGTACATATTGGTTCTAACCCAGCAGTAACCTACCTGACGCAGCACATATTGGTTCTAACCCAGCAGTAACCTACCTGATGGAGGTTCTAACCCAGCAGTAACCTACCTGACACAGTACATATTGGTTCTAACCCAGCACAGTACATATTGGTTCTAACCCAGCAGGAACCTACCTGAAGCAGTACATATTGGTTCTAACCCAGCAGTAATCTACCTGACGCAGCACATATTGATTCTAACCCAGCAGTAACCTACCTGACGCAGTACATATTGGTTCTAACCAGCAGTAACCTACCTGACACAGTACATATTGGTTCTAACCCAGTACAGTACATATTGGTTCTAACCAGCAGGAACCTACCTGACGCAGTACATATTGATTCTAACCCAGCAGTAACCTACCTGAAACAGCACATATTGGTTCTAACCCAGCAGTAACGTTTGAAACGAGTATTATGTGGTTCTAACAGCAGTAACCTAGCCAGCCATTTCTAACATCAGTTACCACCAGCTTCTATCTCAGCAGTAACCTACCTGATATTGGTTCTAACCCAGCAGTCCTACCAGCGCAGCACATATTGGTTCTAACGCAGCAGTAACCTACCTGATGGAGCACATATTGGTTCTAACCAGCAGTAACCTACCTGACACAGTACATATTGGTTCTAACCCAGCACAGTACATATTGGCCTAACCAGCAGTAACCTACCTGACTTAGTTATAACATATTGATTCTAACCCAGCAGTAACCTACCACGCAGTACTGGTTCTAAACCAGCAGTAACCTACCTGACACAGTACATATTGGTTCTAACCCAACAGTACATATTGGTTCTAACCCAGCAGGAACCTACAGCACATATTGGTTCTAACCCAGCAGTAACCTACCTGACACAGCACATTTGGTTCTAACCCAGCAGTAACCTACCTGAACAACATCATTGGTTCTAACCCAAAACGTTAATTATTTCAGTACATATTGGTTCTAACCCAGCAGTAACCTACCTGACGGTACATATTGGTTCTAACAGCAGTAACCTACCTAAGTCTACATATTGGTTCTAACCCAGCAGTAACCTACCTGAACAGTACATATTGGTTCTAAACCAGCAGTAACCTACCTGACACAGTACATATTGGTTCTAACCCAGTACAAATATTGGTTCTAACCCAGCAGTAACCTACCTGAATGCAGTACATATTGGTTCTAACCCAGCAGTAACCTACCTGGTTACATATTGGTTCTAAACCAGCATAACCTATTGACACAACATATTGGTTTACATATTGGTTCTAACCCAAGGAACCTACCTATGATTCTGTGTAACCTATTGGATTTTAACCCAAAGGCATTGATGTTTGTGGTTTGTAACCTACCTGACGGTACATTGGTTCTAACCCAGCAGTAACCTACCTGACGCAGTACATATTGGTTCCCCCAGCAGTAACCTGCCTCGAGTACATATTGGTTCTTAATACCTGACGCAGTACATATTGGTTCTAACCCAGCAGTAACCTACCTAAACTAGCACATATTGGTTCTAATCAGCAGTAACCTACCTGATGGAGCACATATTGGTTCTAACCCAGCAGTAACCTACCTGACACAGTACATATTGGTTCTAACCCAGCACAGTACATATTGGTTCAACCCAGCAGTACCTAGCACATATTAACAGTGATTATTGGTTCTAAACCAGCAGTAACCTACCTGACACAGATAAACTAGTACATATTGGTTCTAACCCAGCAACCCCTGTGTAGTTACATATTGATTCTAACCCAGCAGATTAAGCACATATTGGTTCACAGCAGTAGATAAACTAGTACATATTGGTTCTAACCCAGCAGGAACCTACCTGACGCAGCACATATTGGTTCTAACCCAGCAGTGACGTTTGAAACGCTATTAGCGCACGCTAACTAGCCAGCCATTTCACATCGGTTACACCAGCCTCATCTCGGGGGTTGATATGCTTCAAGTCATAAACAGCGCAATGCTTGACGCACAGTGAAGAGCTGCTGGCAAAACGCTTACGAGCCTGCTGCTGCCTACCACCGCTCAGTCAGACTGCTCTATCAAATCATAGACTTAGTTAAAACATAACACATGCTTAAGAGCCTGCTGCTGCCTACCACTGCTCAGTCAGACTGCTCTATCAAATCATAGACTTAGTTATAACATAATAACACACAGAAATACGAGCCTTAGGTCATTAATATGGTCGAATCCGGAAACGATAATTTCGAAAACAAAACGTTTATTATTTCAGTGAAATACGGAACCGTTCGGTATTTTATCTAACGGGTGGCATCCTAAGTCTAAATATTGCTGTTCCAACAAAACCTTTAATGTTATGTCATAATTATGTAAAATTAGTTGGCAATGAGCCAGGCTGCCCAAACTGTTGCATATACCCTGACTCTGCGTACAATGAATGCAAGAGAAGTGACACAATTTCCCTGGTTAATATTGCCTATAACCTACATTTCATTTAGCTAAATATGCAGGTTTAAAAAATATACACTTCTGTATTGATTTTAAAGGCATTGATGTTTGTGGTTTATCAACGATTGTGCAAATGCGCTTTTATAACTCCCCCAGCGTTGCATTATATGCAACACAGGACACGCTAGATAAACTAGTAATATCATCAACCATGTGTAGTTATTAACTAGTCATTATGATTGATTGTTTTTTATAAGATAAGTTTAATGCTAGCTAGCAACTTACCTTGGCTCCTACTGCAGTACGCGTAACATGCAGACTCATTGTGGAGTGCACTGAGAGGCTGGTGGTTAAGAGCGTTGGACTAGTTAACTGTAAGGTTGCAAGATTGGATCCCCCGAGCTGACAAGGTGAAAATCTGTCGTTCTGCCCCTAAACAAGGCAGTTAACCCACTGTTCCTAGGCCGTCATTGAAAATAAGAATGTGTTCTTCACTGACTTGCCTAGTTAAATAAAGGTAAAAATATATATATATACACACACACATATTTTTGAAATCGGCACCCAAAATTACCGGTTGTTATGAAAACTTGAAATCGGCCCCTAATTAAAATCGGCCATTCCGATTAATCGGTCGACCTCTAATAGTGACATCACAAGATCTATACAGAACAACGGTCACATAAACCAATTCTCTGGTTCACATAAACCAATTCTCTGGTTCACATAAACCAATTCTCTGGTTCACATAAACCAATTCTCTGGTTCACATAAACCAATTCTCTGGTTCACATAAACCAATTCTCTGGTTCACATAAACCAATTCTCTGGTTCACATCCACAACGTCCAAAATCATTGGCACCTTCTAAAAAGATGTAAATCATTGACATCTTTCTTAGATTGATTTTTCGTTCTGATCCAAACTCATTTATTCTGTCAGGACAAAGCGACAGCTGGTGTTCTGATCCAAACTCATTTATTCTGTCAGGACAAAACGACAGCTGGTGTTCTGATCCAAACTCATTTATTCTGTCAGGACAAAAAAGCTGGTGTTCTGATCCAAACTCACTCATTCTGTCAGGACGTCAGGTGGTGTTCTGATCAAACTCATTCTGTCAGGACAAAACAAGCTGGTGTTCATCCAAACTCATTTATTCTGTCAGGCACGACAGCTGGTGTTCTGACCATTTATTCTGTCAGGACAAAACAACAGATAGTCCAAACTCATTTATTCTGTCAGGACAGCTGGTGTTCTGATCCAAACTCATTTATTCTGTCAGGACAAAACAGGTGGTGTTCTGATCCAAACTCATTTATTCTGTCAGGACAAAACAACAGCTGGTGTTCTGATCCAAACTCATTTATTCTGTCAGGACAAAACAACAGCTGGTGTTCTGATCCAAACTCATTTATTCTGTCAGGACAAAACAACAGGTGTTCTGATCCAAACTCATTTATTCTGTCAGGACAAAGCGACAGGTGGTGTTCTGATCCAAACTCATTTATTCTGTCAGGACAAAACAACAGCTGGTGTTCTGATCCAAACTCATTTATTCTGTCAGGACAAAACGAAGGTGGTGTTCTGATCCAAACTCACTCATTCTGTCAGGACAAAACGACAGGTGGTGTTCTGATCCAAACTCATTTATTCTGTCAGGACAAAACAGGTGGTGTTCTGATCCAAACTAATTTATTCTGTCAGGACAAAACAACAGATGGTGTTCTGATCCAATTTATTCTCAGCTGGTGTTCTTCAAACTCATTTATTCTGTCAGGACAAAACAGGTGGTGTTCTGATCCAAACTCATTTATTCTGTCAGGACAAAACAACAGCTGGTGTTCTGATCCAAACTCATTTATTCTGTCAGGACAAAACAACAGCTGGTGTTCTGATCCAAACTCATTTATTCTGTCAGGACAAAACAACAGGTGTTCTGATCCAAACTCATTTATTCTGTCAGGACAAAACGACAGGTGGTGTTCTGATCCAAACTCATTTATTCTGTCAGGACAAAACAACAGCTGGTGTTCTGATCCAAACTCATTTATTCTGTCAGGACAAAACGACAGGTGGTGTTCTGATCCAAACTCACTCATTCTGTCAGGACAAAACGACAGGTGGTGTTCTGATCCAAACTCATTTATTCTGTCAGGACAAAACAGGTGGTGTTCTGATCCAAACTCATTTATTCTGTCAGGACAAAACGACAGGTGGTGTTCTGATCCAAACTCATTTATTCTGTCAGGACAAAACAACAGCTGGTGTTCTGATCCAAACTCATTTATTCTGTCAGGACAAAACAGGTGGTGTTCTGATCCAAACTCATTTATTCTGTCAGGACAAAACAGGTGGTGTTCTGATCCAAACTCATTTATTCTGTCAGGACTAAACAACAGATGGTGTTCTGATCCAAACTCATTTATTCTGTCAGGACAAAACAACAGAAATATTTACACAAGTCAAAAAGAAAACAAAGATGATGTACTTTCCAGGAGAGAGACAGGTGTGTCATTAGGTCTGTTTGAGTGGTGCAGCAGGTAGACTAGCTGAGGCCTGTTCCAGGAAGGCCAGGGTCCAGGTGGAGGGAGAGACAGGTGTGTGTGTTAGGTCTGTTTGGTGGTGCAGCAGGTAGACTAGCTGAGGCCAGGGGTCAGGTGGAGGGAGAAAGGTGTGTGTCAGGTCAGTGGTGCAGCAGATGAGGGGTCCAGGTGGAGGGAGAGACAGGTGTGTGTGTCAGGTTTGTTTGAGTGGTGCAGCAGGAGACTAGCTGAGGCCAGGGGTCCAGGTGAAGAGAGAGACAGGTGTGTGTGTCAGGTCTGTTTGAGTGGTGCAGCAGGTAGACTAGCTGAGGCCTGTTCCAGGAAGGCCAGGGGTCCAGGTGGAGGGAGATCTGACGGTTTACGATGCTGGACACTGACATCCTCCAGAACCTACAGACAGAACAAACATGATATTACCTACAGACAGAACAGACATGATATTACCTACAGACAGAACAGACATGATATTACCTACAGACAGAACAGACATGATATTACCTACAGACAGAACAGACATGATATTACCTACAGACAGAACAGACAGACATGATATTACCTACAGACAGAACAGACATTATATTAACCACAGACAGAACAGACATGATATTACCTACAGACAGAACAGACATTATATTACCTAGAGACAGAACAGACATGATATTACCTACAGACAGAACAGACATGATATTACCTACAGACAGAACAGACATGATATTACCTACAGACAGAACAGACATATTAACTACAGACAGAACAGACATATTACCTACAGACAGAACAGACATATTACCTACAGACAGAACAGACATATTACCTACAGACAGACCAGACATTATATTAACTACAGACAGACCAGACATTATATTACCTACAGACAGAACAGCCATGATATTAACTACAGACAGACCAGACATTATATTACCTACAGACAGAACAGCCATGATATTAACTACAGACAGACCAGACATTATATTACCTACAGACAGAACAGACATTATATTACCTACAGACAGAACAGACATTATATTACCTACAGACAGAACAGCCATGATATTACCTACAGACAGACCAGACATTATATTACCTACAGACAGAACAGACATTATATTACCTACAGACAGAACAGACATTATATTACCTAGAGACAGAACAGACATTATATTACCTAGAGACAGAACAGACATTATATTACCTACAGACAGACCAGACATTATATTACCTACAGACAGAACAGCCATGATATTACCTACAGACAGACCAGACATTATATTACCTACAGACAGAACAGACATTATATTACCTAGAGACAGAACAGACATTATATTACCTACAGACAGAACAGACATATTACCTACAGACAGACCAGACATTATATTAACTACAGACAGACCAGACATGATATTACCTACAGACAGAACAGACATTATATTACCTACAGACAGACCAGACATTATATTACCTACAGACAGACCAGACATGATATTACCTACAGACAGACCAGACATTATATTACCTACAGACAGACCAGACATTATATTACCTACAGACAGACCAGACATTATATTACCTACAGACAGAACAGCCATGATATTAACTACAGACAGAACAGACATATTACCTACAGACAGAACAGATATTACCTACAGACATTATATTACCTAGAGACAGAACAGACAGACATGATATTACCTACAGACAGAACAGACATTATATTAACCACAGACAGAACAGACATTATATTTAGAGACAGAACAGCCAGATATTAACTACAGACAGAACAGACATATTAACTACAGACAGAACAACATATTAACCACAGACAGAACAGACATATTAACCACAGACAGAACAGACATATTAACCACAGACAGAACAGCCATGATATTACCTACAGACAGACCAGACATGATATTACCTACAGACAGACCAGACATGATATTACCTACAGACAGACCAGACATGATATTACCTACAGACAGACCAGACATGATATTACCTACAGACAGACCAGACATTATATTAACTACAGACAGAACAGCCATGATATTAACTACAGACAGAACAGACATATTACCTACAGACATTATATTACAGAACAGAACAGCCATTATATTACCTACAGACAGACATGGTATCATGATGCTGGACCAGACACATTACCTACAGACAGACATGGTATCATGATGCTGGACCAGACACATTACCTACAGACCTGATATGTCACCTATATATCTTAAAAGGATTTTCATCAATTTGATATATTCCTTGAAGCCCCGTTCAAAAACAGAACGAGACAGGATCCAGGAAGTGAAGCGGCACTGAGCCAGCAAAGTAGAACACGGCCTTTTTCTCAATTAGATTTAATCAACTCCTCCGTCCACTCTCGTCTCCTTTCCAAAAAGGTCAAAAGGTAAACCGAGGAGAGGTGGCGAGGAGGGAAAGTGGACTAAAGCACGCTTGTATGAAATGACACTCCTCCACAGGTAAATGAGGTTTCCAGGGGTCGCAACATGAAAGGTGTAACGTGATAGACTAGTGTATCATTTCTCCTCCCAGAAAACAAGGGGGGGGGAGTGTCAGATTTCACTCATATAGAATACACTTGTGCTTCCTGGTCAAAAGGAGGCTATGGAGGACTCTGCTTCCTGGTCAAAAGGAGGCTATGGAGGACTCTGCTTCCTGGCCTAAAGGAGGCTATGGAGGAGGGGAGGACTCTGCTTCCTGGTTAAAAGGAGGCTATGGAGGAGGGGAGGAGTCTGCTTCCTGGCCTAAAGGAGGCTATGGAGGAGGGGAGGACTCTGCTTCCTGGCCTAAAGAAGGCTATGGAGGAGGGGAGGACTCTGCTTCCTGGCCTAAAGGAGGCTATGGAGGAGGGGAGGACTCTGCTTCCTGGCCTAAAGGAGGCTATGGAGGAGGGGAGGAGTCTGCTTCCTGGCCAAAAGGAGGCTATGGAGGAGGGGAGGACTCTGCTTCCTGGCCTAAAGAAGGCTATGGAGGAGGGAGGAGTCTGCTTCCTGGTCAAAAGGAGGCTATGGAGGAGGGAGGACTCTGCTTCCCTGGCCTAAAGGAGGCTATGGAGGAGGGGAGGACTGCTTCCTGGTCTAAAGCAGGCTATGGAGGAGGAGGACTCTGCTTCCTGGCCTAAAGGAGGCTATGGAGGAGGGGAGGACTCTGCTTCCTGGCCTAAAGGAGGCTATGGAGGAGGGGAGGACTCTGCTTCCTGGTTAAAGGAGGCTATGGAGGAGGGGAGGACTCTGCTTCCTGGCCTAAAGGAGGCTATGGAGGAGGGGAGGACTCTGCTTCCTGGTCTAAAGCAGGCTATGGAGGAGGACTCTGCTTCCTGGTCTAAAGCAGGCTATGGAGGAGGACTCTGCTTCCTGGTCTAAAGGAGGCTATGGAGGACTCTGCTTCCTGGCCTAAAGGAGGCTATGGAGGACTCTGCTTCCTGGCCTAAAGGAGGCTATGGAGGAGGCCTAAAGGAGGCTATGGAGGACTCTGCTTCCTGGCCTAAAGGAGACTATGGAGGAGGGGAGGACTCCGCTTCCTGGTCTAAAGGAGACTATGGAGGACTCTACTTCCTGGCCTAAAGGAGGCTATGGAGGAGGGGAGGACTCTGCTTCCTGGCCTAAAGGAGGCTATGGAGGAAGGGAGGACTCTGCTTCCTGGCCTAAAGGAGGCTATGGAGGAGGGGAGGACTCTGCTTCCTGGCCTAAAGGAGGCTATGGAGGACTCTGCTTCCTGGCCTAAAGGAGGCTATGGAGGACTCTGCTTCCTGGCCTAAAGGAGGCTATGGAGGACTCTGCTTCCTGGCCTAAAGGAGGCTATGGAGGACTCTGCTTCCTGGCCTAAAGGAGGCTATGGAGGACTCTGCTTCCTGGCCTAAAGGAGGCTGGAGGACTCTGCTTCCAGGCCGGAGGATGGAGGACTCTGCTTCCTGGCCTAAAGGAGGCTATGGAGGACTCTGCTTCCTGGCCTAAAGGAGGCTCTGCTTCCTGGCCTAAAAATGGAGGGCTTCCTGGCCTAAAGGAGGCTATGGAGGACTCTGCTTCCTGGCCTAAAGGAGGCTATGGAGGACTCTGCTTCCTGGCCTAAAGGAGGCTATGGAGGACTCTGCTTCCTGGCCTAAAGGAGGCTATGGAGGAGGACTCTGCTTCCTGGCCTAAAGGAGGCTATGGAGGAGGGGAGGACTCTGCTTCCTGGCCTAAAGGAGGCTATGGAGGAGGGGAGGACTCTGCTTCCTGGTCTAAAGGAGGAGGGGAGGACTCTGCTTCCTGGCCTAAAGGAGGCTATGGAGGACTCTGCTTCCTGGTCTAAAGGAGGCTACGGAGGAGGGGAGGACTCTGCTTCCTGGCCTAAAGGAGGCTATGGAGGACTCTGCTTCCTGGCCTAAAGGAGGCTCTGGAGGAGGGAGGAGGCTAAGGAGGCTATGGAGGAGGGGAGGAGTCTGCTTCCTGGTTAAAAGGAGGCTATGGAGGACTCTGCTTCCTGGTCTAAAGGAGGCTACGGAGGAGGGGAGGACTCTGCTTCCTGGCCTAAAGGAGGCTATGGAGGAGGGGAGGACTCTGCTTCCTGGCCCCTAAAGGAGGCTATGGAGGAGGACTCTGCTTCCTGGTCTAAAGGAGGCTATGGAGGAGGGGAGGACTCTGCTTCCTGGCCCCTAAAGGAGGCTATGGAGGAGGACTCTGCTTCCTGGCCTAAAGGAGGCTATGGAGGAGGGGAGGAATCTGCTTCCTGGTTAAAAGGAGACTATGGAGGAGGGGAGGACTCTGCTTCCTGGCCTAAAGGAGGCTATGGAGGAGGGGAGGAGTCTGCTTCCTGGTTAAAAGGAGGCTATGGAGGAGGGGAGGAGTCTGCTTCCTGGTTAAAAGGAGGCTATGGAGGACTCTGCTTCCTGGTCTAAAGGAGGCTACGGAGGAGGGGAGGACTCTGCTTCCTGGCCTAAAGGAGGCTATGGAGGAGGGGAGGACTCTGCTTCCTGGCCCCTAAAGGAGGCTATGGAGGAGGGGAGGACTCTGCTTCCTGGTCTAAAGGAGGCTATGGAGGAGGGGAGGACTCTGCTTCCTGGCCTAAAGGAGGCTATGGAGGAGGGGAGGACTCTGCTTCCTGGCCTAAAGGAGGCTATGGAGGAGGGGAGGAGTCTGCTTCCTGGTTAAAAGGAGGCTATGGAGGACTCTGCTTCCTGGTCTAAAGGAGGCTACGGAGGAGGGGAGGACTCTGCTTCCTGGCCCCTAAAGGAGGCTATGGAGGAGGACTCTGCTTCCTGGCCTAAAGGAGGCTATGGAGGAGGGGAGGAATCTGCTTCCTGGTTAAAAGGAGACTATGGAGGAGGGGAGGACTCTGCTTCCTGGCCTAAAGGAGGCTATGGAGGAGGGGAGGAGTCTGCTTCCTGGTTAAAAGGAGGCTATGGAGGAGGGGAGGAGTCTGCTTCCTGGTTAAAAGGAGGCTATGGAGGACTCTGCTTCCTGGTCTAAAGGAGGCTACGGAGGAGGGGAGGACTCTGCTTCCTGGCCTAAAGGAGGCTATGGAGGAGGGGAGGACTCTGCTTCCTGGCCCCTAAAGGAGGCTATGGAGGAGGGGAGGACTCTGCTTCCTGGTCTAAAGGAGGCTATGGAGGAGGGGAGGACTCTGCTTCCTGGTCTAAAGGAGGCTATGGAGGAGGGGAGGACTCTGCTTCCTGGTCTAAAGGAGGCTATGGAGGAGGGGAGGACTCTGCTTCCTGGTCTAAAGGAGGCTATGGAGGAGGGGAGGACTCTGCTTCCTGGTCTAAAGGAGGCTATGGAGGAGGGGAGGACTCTGTTTCCTGGTCTGAAGGAGGCTATGGAGGAGGGGAGGACTCTGCTTCCTGGCCTAGAGGAGGCTATGGAGAAGGGGAGAACTCTACTTCCTGGTTAAAAGGAGGCTATGGAGGACTCTGCTTCCTGGTCTAAAGGGAAGCTATGGAGGAAGTGAGGACAGCCTTCTGTTGGCCTACCAACACATTTACACACTCCTCAACAACGTATCAGTTTCCGGGTCACGGAGGACGTACCTGCTGCCAGTGGTGCAGCTTAGACAGGTGTTTCTGAACAAGCAGCTCTTTCCTCTGGAGTTCATTCCGCAGCTCAGACACATCCTGGAGAGAAGAGAGAGGGAGAAGAGATGGACTAGCTGTTAACAGCAGAGGGAGGCTGTCCTAACACCAGAATAGAGAAGAGATGGACCAGCTGTTAACAGCAGAGGGAGGCTGTCCTAACACCAGAATAGAGAAGAGATGGACCAGCTGTTAACAGCAGAGGGAGGCTGTTCTAACACCAGAATAGAGAAGAGATGGACCAGCTGTTAACAGCAGAGGGAGGCTGTCCTAACACCAGAATAGAGAAGAGATGGACCAGCTGTTAACAGCAGAGGAGGCTGTTCTAACACCAGAATAGAGAAGAGATGGACTAGCTGTTATAACAGCAGAGGGAGGCTGTCCTAACACCAGAATAGAGAAGAGATGGACTAGCTGTTAACAGCAGAGGGAGGCTGTTCTAACACCAGAATAGAGAAGAGATGGACTAGCTGTTTAACCATGTCCTAACACCAGTAGAGAAGAGAAAATGTTAACAGCAGAGGGAGGCTGACCCAGAACATCCCCATACTGGTGAAGTGGAGACTAAGATAAGCCTCCCCTCCCCCAATCCTATAGAGCCATCAAATTCTGACCCAAGATCAGCATCTAGTGGAGACTTCACCTAATCCATATAGAGCCATCAAATTCTAGAACCCAGCGACTTCACCCTAATCCATATAGAGCCATCAAATTCTAGAACCCAGCGACTTCACCCTAATCCATATAGAGCCATCAAATTCTAGAACCCAGCGACTTCACCCTAATCCATATAGAGCCATCAAATTCTAGAACCCATTTCCACTGGCTTTTCTCTCCCATTGTTCCCCTCTTAATCAGGGCCTGGTTTAGACCTGGGACACCAGGTGGGTGATTCCCCTCTAACCAGGGACTGATTTAGACCTGGGACACCAGGTAGGTGATTCCCCTCTAACCAGGGACTGATTTAGACCTGGGACACCAGGTGGGTGATTCCCCTCTAACCAGGGACTGGTTTAGACCTGGGACACCAGGTGGGTGATTCCCCTCTAATCAGGGACTGGTTTAGACCTGGGACACCAGGTGGGTGATTCCCCTCTAACCAGGGACTGGTTTAGACCTGGGACACCAGGTGGGTGATTCCCCTCTAATCAGGGACTGGTTTAGACCTGGGACACCAGGTGAGTGATTCCCCTCTAACGAGGGACTGATTTAGACCTGGGACACCAGGTGAGTGATTCCCCTCTAACCAGGGACTGATTTAGACCTGGGACACCAGTCATTCTTCCCTCTAATCAGGGACTGGTTTAGACCTGGGACACCAGGTGGGTGATTCCCCTCTAATCAGGGACTGGTTTAGACCTGGGACACCAGGTGGGTGATTCCCCTCTAATCAGGGACTGGTTTAGACCTGGGACACCAGGTAGGTGATTAAACCAGGGACTGATTTAGACCTGGGACACCAAAGCTGGTTAGTGTAACCAGGGACTGATTGAATACCTGGGACACCAGGTTCACTATTAAATGGCCATTTGACCACCTGGTAGTGTAAGAATTGAATACCTCTGGTATACAGTATCACCTACCTCTTTGACCACCTGGTCGGGTTTCTGGACTGATTTAGACCTGGGACAGGTGGTAGGGTATGAATTGAATACCCCTGGTATACAGTATCACCTACCTCTTTGACCACCTGGTCGGGTTTCTGGACTGATAACTGAAGACGCTTCTGCAGGAAGAAACATTCTGTCTGTCTGGCGACATCCAGAAACTTCTGAATACACTGATCCACACCTGGGGAGAGAGACAGGTTAGAGAGAGACAGGTTAGAGAGAGAGACCGAGAAACAGACAGGTTAGAGAGAGAGAGAGAGACAGACAGGGAAACAGACAGAATAGAGAGAGACAGAATAGAGAGAGACAGAATAGAGAGAGAGAGACCGAGAAACAGACAAGTTAGAGAGAGAGAGACAGGCAGGTTAGAGAGAGAGACAGGGAAACAGACAGGATAGGTTAGAGAGAGAGAGACTGAGAAACAGACAGGTTAAAGAGAGACAGGTTAAAGAGAGAGAGACACTCACAACATGCAAGTCAGTTAATTTTAGCTAGATAAGCAAAGTAATTAAATAAATATATATTTTTAATGAATGTGTTTCAAACTGTTTACAATGCTAACTGCCCCAAGGCTAGCCAACTCTCCTCCTGAATTACTGGGTGTGCAGGTTTTTGCTACAGCCCTGCTGTAAAACACCTGCTTCTACCAAACAGCTGCTCATCTGGACCCTGATTGGCTAAATCAGGTGTTAAAACAGGGCTGGAGAAAAACCATGCATACCCTAGGAGCTCGTCTGGGAATACGGTGCCCTTTTGGGTCGTGAACTTTACTGGTCTCACCTGTCCGAATTTCCTCCTGGTCGGTTCCGTTCACGTAGTCTTGACTCACTAGGGACGCAAAGCAAGCCTGCTGACACAAGACAACTGGTTAACAGTTCACGACTAACACTTAACTAGCTTCAGTAAGGCCAGACCAGAGATAAAAATGTACTTAGCTATAGCTATAACATGACATTGAGTTACATATAAGTGCTAGTTGTGTCCTGGAAAGCCAGTAAAACACGAGACGCAAAGTATGCTTGCAGCCCAGGTTGGTGGCACTTAAATTGGGCGAACGGGCTCGTAGTAATGACTAGAGCGTAAATCAATGAACGGTATTAAATACATCAAACACATTAGTTTGGTTTCCAGGTGTTTGATGCCATTCGCTCTGTTCCAGACATTACGATGAGCCGTTGTCCCCTAAGCAGACTACACTGCTCTCTGCACAACAACAATGTAGCTAGCTAACGCTAGTAACACTAGTTCGGTTAGCTAGTATCATTCCGTATACCACGGCTAGCTAGTATCATTCCGTTAGCTATACCACGGCGAGCTAGTATCATTACATTAGCTATACCACGGCTAGCTAGTATCATTCCGTATACCACGGCCAGCTAGTATCATTACGTTAGCTATACCACGGCCAGCTAGTATCATTCCGTTAGCTATACCACGGCTAGCTAGTATCATTACATTAACTATACCACGGCCAGCTAGTATCCAGCTAGTATCATTCCGTTAGCGTTATACCACGGCCAGCTAGTATCATTACGTTAGCTATACCACGGCTAGCTAGCGTTAGTACTAGTTTCATTCGTTAGCTATACCACGGCCAGCTAGTATCATTCCGTTAGCTATACCACGGCCAGCTAGTATCATTCCACGCTAGCTAGTATCATTACGCTATACCATGCCAGCTAGTATCATTCATATACCACGGCCAGCTAGTATCATTCCGTTAGCTATACTAGTATCACGCTATACCACGGCAGCTAGTATCATTCCGTTAGCTATACTCACGGCCAGCTAGTATCATTCCGTTAGCTATACCACGGCCAGCTAGTATCATTACGTTAGCTATACCACGGCCAGCTAGCGTTAGCTATACCATAGCTAGTATCATTACGTTAGCTATACCACGGCCAGCTAGTATCATTCCGTTAGCTATACCACGGCCAGCTAGTATCATTCCGTTAGCTATACCACGGCCAGCTAGTATCATTACGTTAGCTATACCACGGCTAGCTAGTATCATTCCGTTAGTTATACCACGGCCAGCTAGTATCATTACGTTAGCTATACCACGGCTAGCTAGTATCATTCCGTTAGCTATACCACGGCCAGCTAGTATCATTCCGTTAGCTATACCACGGCTAGCTAGTATCATTCCGTTAGCTATACCACGGCTAGCTAGTATCATTCCGTTAGCTATACCACGGCTAGCTAGTATCATTCCGTTAGCTATACCACGGCTAGCTAGTATCATTCCGTTAGTTATACCACGGCATTCCGTTAGTTATACCACGGCTAGCTAGTATCATTAGGTTAGCTATACCACGGCCTAGTATCATTACGTTAGCTATACCACGGCCAGCTATACCACGGCCAGCATATCCGTTAGCTATACCACGGCTAGCTAGTATCATTCCGTTAGCTATACCACGGCTAGCTAGTATCATTACGTTAGCTATACCACGGCTAGCTGTTGCTGTCGTACCTCGAAAGAAGCCTCTAGGTCGTCTACCAGAGTGTTGGGGCCCTGGACCCTGTTCCCCGGAGCTCAGATAGTAGTCCCGGCTGACCCGGGCCGCCGACAGGGTGAGGACCAGCGGACTGCTGGCCGGGGAACATCCCGCTGCCCATGGAGGAAGACATACTAGATGGTTGTTTGCAGTGTTGCCAACTAAAATGACGTTGTGATGTCATTGCGTGATAACGTAAAATCTGCGTCATTACGTATGATACGCAAAAACGTTCCTCAAATTGACATTTGTTCAGGTGCAGAGTCCCACTCTTTTCTGTACTTCTTCTGGCTGTACACTTTTGATTGAGAAAACATGTTGATTGATGTTGTAAATTCTGTTCAAGATCAAACATTCGTGAGCAACTATATTCATTGGGTTTGCTGCAGGCGTCACTCACAATGCACTATTGCAGCCAGGCACGTGTGTTGTGACTGAGTTGTGTGACAGAGAAAATCGTTTTTGTCAGAGGGGGAAATGCGTGCGTTTGAGTCACTTTTCAAAAGTTGCTAAAAGTTCCAAACAAATTTTTAAAAGTAGCTACATTTGTTGCTAGGTGCTGTTTGAAAAAAAAAAAAAGTTGCCAGGGTAGTCCGAAAAGTTGATAAATATAGCAACTAGGACATGCCACACTGGCAATGTAATAGGTTCTACTTAATGACTATATATATAAAAAAAGGTTTGATTAAAATAAATGTTTTGCAATTAAAACAATTTGTCATTTACACTATAATATAGTGACAAGACACATTGATCCCCCAAAATTGTTTTATTGGTGTTTTATTTAAATGACTGGCAATAATAATATTTGACAGTTTTTTTTTTGCAGAAGTGCACACCAACTTCAGCATTAGTTTCTCCCACAACTACTGGACAGAAGAGGTTGGTTAACTCACTGTCACTGAAACCTCATTTTTACCCTAATATGCATCGCAAGAACGCTATGCAAAAAAAAGACCATCTTGCGTTCTTGCATGTTACATGTGCTGGGGCACTGGGGTGGAAATGTCCTCTTCAGCCCTCTGGATGCACAGCAGGCTACTACCAGATGACTCAGGATACATCCCAAATAGCATCCTATTCCCTATATAGTTCACTACTTTAGACCAGACTCCTATGGGGAGGGAATAAGGTGCTATTTGGGAAGCATCTGTAACTCTACACAGTACCAGTGTCTCTGTCTCTACAGAATAATCCTTCTCCAGCCAGCTCAGTGTGTGTAGGTGTGGTGTGTGTGTGTGTCTTCAGGCTTGGTTGGCCAGTCCAGCAGCGAACTCTACCAGTGTTCGTGTCGGTCTCCCAGACATTCCTTTCTTCAGGTAGGGAACCTGGAGAGAGACAAACAGTGAAAGAGAAAAGTGTATTGTTAATGTCCAACAGGACAACAGCCAGCGTCTCTCAGCAATCCAACCCCTCAGCCGAACAGAACAGAAGGGGTTGTGGTCGTCATGGTTCCTGAACACTAACAGAAGGGGTTGTGGTCGTCATGGTTCTAGAACACTAACAGAAGGGGTTGTGGTCGTCATGGTTCTAGAACACTAACAGAAGGGGTTGTGGTCGTCATGGTTCTAGAACACTAACAGAAGGGGTTGTGATTGATGTGTCATTCTGATCATGCGCGCCGTGACCGACAGAGCTAGTTCGTTAGCTAAGCTAGCCCCTGTAGCTAGCCAGTAACTCCTCCAGTATGTGTTGATGTGTCTTAGCTAGTACGTTAGCTAAGCTAGTCACTGTAGCTAGCCAGTAACTCCTCCAGTATGTGTTGATGTGTCTTAGCTAGTACGTTAGCTAAGCTAGTCACTGTAGCTAGCCAGTAACTCCTCCAGTATGTGTTGATGTGTCTTAGCTAGTACGTTAGCTAAGCTAGTCACTGTAGCTAGCCAGTAACTCCTCCAGTATGTGTTGATGTGTCTTAGCTAGTACGTTAGCTAAGCTAGTCACTGTAGCTAGCCAGTAACTCCTCCAGTATGTGTTGATGTGTCTTAGCTATGTTCGTTACGTTAGCCAGTAACTCCTCCAGTATGTGTTGAGTCTTACTGTAGCTAGCCACTGTAGCTAAGCCAGTAACTCCTCCAGTATGTGTTGATGTGTCTTAGCTAGCCAGTAACGTTAGCTAAGCTAAGTCACTGTATGCTCCTCAGTATGTGTTAGTCACTGTAGCTAGCCAGTAACTCCTCCAGTATGTGTTGATGTGTCTTAGCTAGTACGTTAGCTAAGCTAGTCACTGTAGCTAGCCAGTAACTCCTCCAGTGTGTGTTGATGTTCGTTAGCTAAGCTAGCCACTGTAGCTAGCCAGTAACTCCTCCAGTGTGTGTTGATGTTCGTTAGCTAAGCTAGCCACTGTAGCTAGCCAGTAACTCCTCCAGTGTGTGTTGATGGTCGTTAGCTAAGCTAGCTAAGTAACTCCTCCAGTGTGTGTTGATGTTCGTTAGCTAAGCTAGCCACTGTAGCTAGCCAGTAACTCCTCCAGTGTGTGTTGATGGTCGTTAGCTAAGCTAGCCACTGTAGCTGATGTTCCAGTAACTCAGTAACTCCAGTGTGTGTTGATGCTAAGCTAGTTAGAACTCCTCCAGTGTGTTGATGTTGAGCCACTAAGCTAGCCACTGTAGCTAGCCAGTAACTCCTCCAGTGTGTTGATGTTCGTTAGCTAAGCTAGCCACTGCTAGTAACTCCTCCAGTGTGTGTTGATGGTCTGTAGCTAGCCCAGCTAGCCAGTAACTCCTCCAGTGTGTGTTGATGGTCGTTAGCTAAGCCACTAGCCACTGTAAGCTAGCCAGTAACTCCTCCAGTGTGTGTTGATGTTCGTTAGCTAAGCTAGCCACTGTAGCTAGCCAGTAACTCCTCCAGTGTGTGTTGATGGTCGTTAGCTAAGCTAGCCACTGTAGCTAGCCAGTAACTCCTCCAGTGTGTGTTGATGTTCGTTAGCTAAGCTAGCCACTGTAGCTAGCCAGTAACTCCTCCAGTGTGTGTTGATGTTCGTTAGCTAGCCAAGCTAGCCAGTAACTCCTCCAGTGTGTTGATGGCTAGCTAAGTAGCCCACTGTAGCTAGCCAGTAACTCCTCCAGTGTGTGTTGATGGTCGTTAGCTAAGCTAGCCACTGTAGCTAGCCAGTAACTCCTCCAGTGTGTGTTGATGGTCGTTAGCTAAGCTAGCCACTGTAGCTAGCCAGTAACTCCTCCAGTGTGTGTTGAACTGACCTGGTATGACGCTGCATTGATCAGTTCTACAGTTTAAAGCCTTTATTTTAGCGCCCCCCCCCCCCCCCCCCCCCCCAAAGTCAACCTTTAACCTTTAAACTGTAGTGTTTTATGTTGTACATGTTTTAAGCTTTGTGTGCTGCCATTTTGGCCAGGTCTCTTTTGGAAAAGATATTTCAACTCAGTGAGACGAACCCCGGTAAAATCAATACAAAAATCAAAAACAGGTCAATGTTCCAGAAGACTACCGTACCTCGTCCTTATTGGTCATCACCCCGGCGATGTCCAGGTGCGCCCAATGAGGAGCAGTCACAAACTCCCTCAGAAACGCTGCCGCCGTGCAGGCTCCGCCAGAACTACACACACACACACACACACACAACACACACACACACACACACACACACACACACACACGTAAGATGGCATTAACACAGAAGTTGTTTAGGGTTGTTTCTAGATGTTGTGTGTGTGTGTGTGTGTGTGTGTGTGTGTGTGTGTGTTCTTACCGGCTGTACTTGCCGACGTTGTTGAGGTCGGCCAGCTGGCAGTCAGTGACCTGTCTGGTGTAATGTTGAAACAACGGCATCCTCCACACCCGGTCTCCTGTTACCAGAGAGACACCACAGTGTGTATGTAACCCTCCATACCCTGTCTCCTAACACAGTAACCCTCCATACCCTGTCTCCTAACACAGAGAGACACCACAGTGTGTATGTAACCCTAACCTCCATAACACAGAGAGAGACCCAGTGTGTCTCCTAACACAGAGAGACACCACAGTGTGTATATAACCCTCCATACCCATTTTGATAGAAGAACCCAACGTACCCAATTATAATAGAGGATGGCTTTTCAGTGTGTGTGTGTGTGTGTGTGTTACCTTGTGAAGCTGTTCCCAGAGCCAGTCAGAGTTGGTGAAGACTCCTGTCGCTGCTGAACCCAGAGCAACATCCATCGCTCCTGAGAGAAAACACGAGTGACCAATAGACTAGCCAGTTAGTGACCAATAGACTAGCCAGTTAGTGACCAATAGACTAGCCAGTTAGTGACCAATAGACTAGCCAGTTAGTGACCAATAGACTAGCCAGTTAGTGACCAATAGACTAGCCAGTTAGTGACCAATAGACTAGCCAGTTAGTGACCAATAGACTAGCCAGTTAGTGACCAATAGACTAGCCAGTTAGTGACCAATAGACTAGCCAGTTAGTGACCAATAGACTAGCCAGTTAGTGACCAATAGACTAGCCAGTTAGTGACCAATAGACTAGCCAGTTAGTGAACAATAGACTAGCCAGTTAGTGAACAATAGACTAGCCAGTTAGTGAACAACGACGGCCGTCTCACCAACACACACAGGGTACTAACCAGTGAGGGTACTAACCAGTGAGGGTAGCAGCGTTGACGATGGCCCTGGGGTTGAAGCTGTGAGCGTACTAACCAGTGAGGGTACTAACCAGTGAGCGTACTAACCAGTGAGCGTACTAACCAGTGAGGGTACTAACCAGTGAGGGTACTAACCAGTGAGGGTACTAACCAGTGAGGGTACTAACCAGTGAGGGTACTAACCAGTGAGCGTACTAACCAGTGAGGGTACTAACCAGTGAGGGTACTAACCAGTGAGCGTACTAACCAGTGAGGGTACTAACCAGTGAGGGTACTAACCAGTGAGGGTACTAACCAGTGAGGGTACTAACCAGTGAGGGTACTAACCAGTGAGGGTACTAACCAGTGAGGGTAGCAGCGTTGACGATGACCCTGGGGTTGAAGCTGTGAGCGTACTAACCAGTGAGGGTACTAACCAGTGAGGGTACTAACCAGTGAGGGTACTAACCAGTGAGGGTACTAACCAGTGAGGGTAGCAGCGTTGACGATGACCCTGGGGTTGAAGCTGTGAGGTACTAACCAGTGAGGGTACTAACCAGTGAGCGTACTAACCAGTGAGGGTACTAACCAGTGAGGGTACTAACCAGTGAGGGTACTAACCAGTGAGGGTACTAACCAGTGAGCGTACTAACCAGTGAGGGTACTAACCAGTGAGGGTACTAACCAGTGAGGGTACTAACCAGTGAGGGTACTAACCAGTGAGGGTACTAACCAGTGAGTACTAAGCGTTGGTACTAACCGAGTGAGGATAACCTGGGGTTAACCTGTGAGCGTACTAACCAGTGAGGGTACTAACCAGTGAGGGTACTAACCAGTGAGGGTACTAACCAGTGAGGGTACTAACCAGTGAGGGTACTAACCAGTGAGCGTACTAACCAGTGAGGGTACCAGTGACGTACTGACCAGTAACCTGTGAGCGTACTAACCAGTGAGGGTACTAACCAGTGAGCGTACTAACCAGTGAGCGTACTAACCAGTGAGGGTACTAACCAGTGAGGGTAGCAGCGTTGACGATGGCCCTGGGGTTGAAGCTGTGAGCGTAACAGAGAGCATCTGCTAGGATCAACCGTCCCTCTGCGTCTGTGTTGTCCACCTACACACACACACACACACACACACACACACACACACACACACACACAAAACTTAATTTGATGTAAGCAAAGACCTGTATGGTTTAGTAGCCACGGTAACAAAGACCTGTATGGTTTAGTAGCCACGGTAACAAAGACCTGTATGGTTTAGTAGCCACGGTAACAGATACCTGTATGGTTTAACCCGTTCTTGGTACTAACCAGTGACGACATCTC
>NW_027040131.1:57921-101744 GCF_034236695.1 Oncorhynchus nerka
GGTTAGTACCCTCACTGGTTAGTACCCTCACTGGTTAGCAATTTCACTGGTTAGTACCCTCACTGGTTAGTACCCTCACTGGTTAGTACCCTCACTGGTTAGTACCCTCACTGGTTAGTACGGTTAGTACTCACAGCTTCAACCCCAGGGCCATCGTAACGCTACCCTCACTGGTTAGTACCCTCACTGGTTAGTTTAGGGTTACCCTCACTGGTTAGTACCCTCACTGGTTAGTACCCTCACAGCTTCAACCCTCAGGGGCCCTCACTGCTGGTTTCACTGGTTAGTACCTCACTGGTTAGTACCCTCACTGGTTAGTACCCTCACTGGTTAGTACCCTCACTGGTTTAGTACCCTCACTGGTTAGTACCCTCACTGGTTAGTACGCTCACTGGTTAGTACCCTCACTGGTTAGTACCCTCACTGGTTAGTACCCTCACTGGTTAGTACCTCACTGGTTAGTACCCTCACTGGTTAGTACCTCACTGGTTAGTACGCTCACTGGTTAGTACCCTCACTGGTTAGTACCCTCACAGGTTCAACCTCACTGGTTGAGTACCCTCACTGGTTAGTACCCTCACTGGTTAGGTACCTCACTGGTTAGTACCCTCACTGGTTAGTACCCTCACTGGTTAGTACGCTCACAGCTTCAACCCCAGGGCCATCGTAGTACCCTCACTGGTTAGTACGCTCACTGGTTAGTACCCTCACTGGTTAGTACCCTCACTGGTTAGTACCCTCACTGGTTAGTACCCTCACTGGTTAGTACCCTCACTGGTTAGCTCACTGTTAGTACCCTCACTGGTTAGTACCCTCACTGGTTAGTACCCTCACTGGTTAGTACCTCACTGGTTAGTACCCTCACTGGTTAGTACCCTCACTGGTTAGTACCTCACTGGTTAGTACCCTCACTGGTTAGTACCCTCACTGGTTAGTACCCTCACTGGTTAGTACCCTCACTGGTTAGTACCCTCACTGGTTAGTACCCTCACTGGTTAGTACCCTCACTGGTTAGTACCCTCACTGGTTAGTACGCTCACTGGTTAGTACCCTCACTGGTTAGTACCCTCACTGGTTAGTACCCTCACTGGTTAGTACCCTCACTGGTTAGTACCCTCACTGGTTAGTACCCTCACTGGTTAGGTTACCCCAGCTTCAACCCCAGGGCCATCGGTTAGTAACGCTGCTACCCTCACTGGTTAGTACCCTCACTGGTTAGTACCCTCACTGGTTAGTACCCTCACTGGTTAGTACCCTCACTGGTTAGTACCCTCACTGGTTAGTACGCTCACTGGTTAGTACGCTCACAGCTTCAACCCCAGGGCCATCGTCAACGCTGCTACCCTCACTGGTTAGTACCCTCACTGGTTAGTACCCTCACTGGTTAGTACCCTCACTGGTTAGTACGCTCACTGGTTAGTACCCTCACTGGTTAGTACCCTCACTGGTTAGTACCCTCACTGGTTAGTACCCTCACTGGTTAGTACCCTCACTGGTTAGTACCCTCACTGGTTAGTACCCTCACTGGTTAGTACCCTCACTGGTTAGTACCCTCACTGGTTAGTACCCTCACTGGTTAGTACCCTCACTGGTTAGTACGCTCACAGCTTCAACCCCAGGGCCATCGTCAACGCTGCTACCCTCACTGGTTAGTACCCTCACTGGTTAGTACCCTCACTGGTTAGTACCCTCACTGGTTAGTACCCTCACTGGTTAGTACGCTCACAGCTTCAACCCCAGGGCCATCGTCAACGCTGCTACCCTCACTGGTTAGTACCCTCACTGGTTAGTACCCTCACTGGTTAGTACCCTCACTGGTTAGTACGCTCACTGGTTAGTACCCTCACTGGTTAGTACGCTCACAGCTTCAACCCCAGGTGCCACTGGTTAGTACCCTCACTGGTTAGTACCCTCACTGGTTAGTACCCTCACTGGTTAGTACCCTCACTGGTTAGTACCCTCACTGGTTAGTACCCTCACTGGTTAGTACGCTCACTGGTTAGTACCCTCACTGGTTAGTACCCTCACTGGTTATCGCTCAGGGTACCACTGGTTAGTACGCTCACTGGTTAGTACCCTCACTGGTTAGTACCCTCACTGGTTAGTACCCTCACTGGTTAGTACCTCACTGGTTAGTACCCTCACTGGTTAGTACCCTCACAGCTTCAACCCTCACTGGTTAGTACCCTTAGTACGCTCACTGGTTAGTACCCTCACTGGTTAGTACCCTCACTGGTTAGTACAGCTCACTGGTTACTGGTTAGTACCCTCACTGGTTAGTACCCTCACTGGTTAGTACCTCACTGGTTAGTACCCTCACTGGTTAGTACCCTCACTGGTTAGTACGCTCACAGCTTCAACCCCAGGGCCATCGTCAACGCTGCTACCCTCACTGGTTAGTACCCTCACTGGTTAGTACCCTCACTGGTTAGTACCCTCACTGGTTAGTACCCTCACTGGTTAGTACCCTCACTGGTTAGTACCCTGTGTGTGTTGGTGAGACGGCCGTCGTTGTTCACTAACTGGCTAGTCTATTGGTCACTAACTGGCTAGTCTATTGGTCACTAACTGGCTAGTCTATTGGTCACCCTCACTGGTTAGTCTATTGGTCACTAACTGGCTAGTATTGGTCACTAACTGGTTAGTACACTAACTGGCTAGTTAGTCACTAACTGGTTAGTACCCTAACTGGTTAGTCCCTACTGGTTAGTACCCTCACTGGTTAGTTGGTCACCTCACTGGTTAGTCCCTATTGGTTAGTACTAACTGGCTAGTCCCTTGGTCACTAACTGGCTAGTCTATTGCTCACTAACTGGCTAGTCTATTGGTCACTAACTGGCTAGTCTATTGCTCACTAACTGGCTAGTCTATTGGTCACTAACTGGCTAGTCTATTGGTCACTAACTGGCTAGTCTATTGGTCACTAACTGGCTAGTCTATTGGTCACTCGTGTTTTCTCTCAGGAGCGATGGATGTTGTTCACTAACTGGCTAGTCTATTGGTCACTAACTGGCTAGTCTATTGGTCACTAACTGGCTAGTCTATTGGTCACTAACTGGCTAGTCTATTGGTCACTAACTGGCTAGTCTATTGGTCACTAACTGGCTAGTCTATTGGTCACTAACTGGCTAGTCTATTGGTCACTAACTGGCTAGTCTATTGGTCACTAACTGGCTAGTCTATTGGTCACTAACTGGCTAGTCTATTGGTCACTAACTGGCTAGTCTATTGGTCACTCGTGTTTTCTCTCAGGAGCGATGGATGTTGCTCTGGGTTCAGCAGCGACAGGAGTCTTCACCAACTCTGACTGGCTCTGGGAACAGCTTCACAAGGTAACACACACACACACACACACACACACTGAAATAGAGCCATCCTGAATAGAGCCATCCTCTATTATAATTGGGTACGTTGGGTTCTTCTATCAAAATGGGTATGGAGGGTTATATACACACTGTGGTGTCTCTCTCTGTGTTAGGAGACAGGGTATGGAGGGTTACATACACACTGTGGTGTCTCTCTGTGTTAGGAGACAGGGTATGGAGGGTTATATACACACTGTGGTGTCTCTCTGTGTTAGGAGACAGGGTATGGAGGGTTACATACACACTGTGGTGTCTCTCTGTGTTAGGAGACAGGGTATGGAGGGTTACATACACACTGTGGTGTCTCTGTGTTAGGAGACAGGGTATGGAGGGTTACATACACACTGTGGTGTCTCTCTGTGTTAGGAGACAGGGTATGGAGGGTTACATACACACTGTGGTGTCTCTCTGTGTTAGGAGACAGGGTATGGAGGGTTACATACACACTGTGGTGTCTCTCTGTGTTAGGAGACAGGGTATGGAGGGTTACATACACACTGTGGTCTCTCTCTCTGTGTTAGGAGACAGGGTATGGGGGGTTACATACACACTGTGGTGTCTCTCTGTGTTAGGAGACAGGGTATGGAGGGTTACATACACACTGTGGTGTCTCTCTGTGTTAGGAGACAGGGTATGGAGGGTTATATACACACTGTGGTGTCTCTCTCTGTGTTAGGAGACAGGGTATGGAGGGTTACATACACACTGTGGTGTCTCTCTGTGTTAGGAGACAGGGTATGGGGGGTTATATACACACTGTGGTGTCTCTCTGTGTTAGGAGACAGGGTATGGAGGGTTATATACACACTGTGGTGTCTCTCTGTGTTAGGAGACAGGGTATGGAGGGTTACATACACACTGTGGTGTCTCTCTGTGTTAGGAGACAGGGTATGGAGGGTTATATACACACTGTGGTGTCTCTGTGTGTTAGGAGACAGGGTATGGAGGGTTACATACACACTGTGGTGTCTCTCTGTGTTAGGAGACAGGGTATGGAGGGTTATATACACACTGTGGTGTCTCTCTGTGTTAGGAGACAGGGTATGGAGGGTTATATACACACTGTGGGGTCTCTCTGTGTTAGGAGACAGGGTATGGAGGGTTATATACACACTGTGGTGTCTCTCTGTGTTAGGAGACAGGGTATGGAGGGTTATATACACACTGTGCTGTCTCTCTGTGTTAGGAGACAGGGTATGGAGGGTTACATACACACTGTGGTGTCTCTCTCTGTGTTAGGAGACAGGGTATGGAGGGTTACATACACACTGTGGTGTCTCTCTCTGTGTTAGGAGACAGGGTATGGAGGGTTCCATACACACTGTGGTGTCTCTCTGTGTTAGGAGACAGGGTATGGAGGGTTACATACACACTGTGGTGTCTCTCTGTGTTAGGAGACAGGGTATGGGGGGGGTATGGAGGGTTATATACACTCTGTGGTGTCTCTCTGTGTTAGGAGACAGGGTATGGAGGGTTACATACACACTGTGGTGTCTCTCTGTGTTAGGAGACAGGGTTATATACACACTGTGGTGTCTCTCTGTGTTAGGAGACACGGTATGGAGGGTTACATACACACTGTGGTGTCTCTCTGTGTTAGGAGACAGGGTATGGAGGGTTATATACACACTGTGGTGTCTCTCTGTGTTAGGAGACAGGGTATGGAGGGTTATATACACACTGTGGTGTCTCTCTGTGTTAGGAGACAGGGTATGGAGGGTTATATACACACTGTGGTGTCTCTCTGTGTTAGGAGACAGGGTATGGAGGGTTACATACACACTGTGGTGTCTCTCTGTGTTAGGAGACAGGGTATGGAGGGTTATATACACACTGTGGTGTCTCTCTGTGTTAGGAGACAGGGTATGGAGGGTTATATACACACTGTGGTGTCTCTCTGTGTTAGGAGACAGGGTATGGAGGGTTATATACACACTGTGGTGTCTCTCTGTGTTAGGAGACAGGGTATGGAGGGTTATATACACTCTGTGGTGTCTCTCTGTGTTAGGAGACAGGGTATGGGCGGTTATATACACACTGTTGTGTCTCTGTGTTAGGAGACAGGGTATGGAGGGTTATATACACACTGTGGTGTCTCTCTGTGTTAGGAGACAGGGTATGGAGGGTTACATACACACTGTGGTGTCTCTCTGTGTTAGGAGACAGGGTATGGAGGGTTACATACACACTGTGGTGTCTCTCTGTGTTAGGAGACAGGGTTATATACACACTGTGGTGTCTCTCTGTGTTAGGAGACACGGTATGGAGGGTTACATACACACTGTGGTGTCTCTCTGTGTTAGGAGACAGGGTATGGAGGGTTATATACACACTGTGGTGTCTCTCTGTGTTAGGAGACAGGGTATGGAGGGTTATATACACACTGTGGTGTCTCTCTGTGTTAGGAGACAGGGTATGGAGGGTTATATACACACTGTGGTGTCTCTCTGTGTTAGGAGACAGGGTATGGAGGGTTACATACACACTGTGGTGTCTCTCTCTGTGTTAGGAGACAGGGTATGGAGGGTTATATACACACTGTGGTGTCTCTCTGTGTTAGGAGACAGGGTATGGAGGGTTATATACACTCTGTGGTGTCTCTCTGTGTTAGGAGACAGGGTATGGGCGGTTATATACACACTGTTGTGTCTCTGTGTTAGGAGACAGGGTATGGAGGGTTATATACACACTGTGGTGTCTCTCTGTGTTAGGAGACAGGGTATGGAGGGTTATATACACACTGTGGTGTCTCTCTGTGTTAGGAGACAGGGTATGGAGGGTTATATACACACTGTGCTGTCTCTCTGTGTTAGGAGACAGGGTATGGGGGGTTACATACACACTGTGGTGTCTCTCTGTGTTAGGAGACAGGGTATGGAGGGTTACATACACACTGTGGTGTCTCTCTGTGTTAGGAGACAGGGTATGGAGGGTTACATACACACTGTGGTGTCTCTCTCTGTGTTAGGAGACAGGGTATGGAGGGTTACATACACACTGTGGTGTCTCTCTGTGTTAGGAGACAGGGTATGGAGGGTTATATACACACTGTGGTGTCTCTCTCTGTGTTAGAAGACAGGGTATGGAGGGTTACATACACACTGTGGTGTCTCTCTGTGTTAGGAGACAGGGTATGGAGGGTTACATACACACTGTGGTGTCTCTCTGTGTTAGGAGACAGGGTATGGAGGGTTACATACACACTGTGGTGTCTCTCTGTGTTAGGAGACAGGGTATGGAGGGTTATATACACACTGTGGTGTCTCTCTGTGTTAGGAGACAGGGTATGGAGGGTTATATACACACTGTGGTGTCTCTCTGTGTTAGGAGACAGGGTATGGAGGGTTACATACACACTGTGGTGTCTCTCTCTGTGTTAGGAGACAGGGTATGGAGGGTTATATACACACTGTGGTGTCTCTCTGTGTTAGGAGACAGGGTATGGAGGGTTACATACACACTGAAACACGGCGGCAGCGTGGTGTCTCTCTGTGTTAGGAGACAGGGTATGGAGGGTTGACATACACACTGTGGTGTCTCTCTGTGTTAGGAGACAGGGTTTGGAGGTTACATACACACTGTGGTGTCTCTCTCTGTGTTAGGAGACAGGGTATGGAGGGTTACATACACACTGTGGTGTCTCTCTGTGTTAGGAGACAGGGTATGGAGGGTTATATACACACTGTGGTGTCTCTCTCTGTGTTAGGAGACAGGGTATGGAGGGTTACATACACACTGTGGTGTCTCTCTGTGTGTTAGGCCAGTGTGGTAACAGGAGACCGGGTGTGGAGGATGCCGTTGTTTCAACATTACACTAGACAGGTCACTGACTGCCAGCTGGCCGACCTCAACAACGTCGGCAAGTACAGCCGGTAAGAACACACACACACACACACACACACACACACACAACATCTAGAAACAACCCTAAACAACTTCTGTGTTAATGCCATCTTACGTGTGTGTGTGTGTGTGTGTGTGTGTGTGTGTGTAGTTCTGGCGGAGCCTGCACGGCGGCAGCGTTTCTGAGGGAGTTTGTGACGGCTCCTCATTGGGCGCACCTGGACATCGCCGGGGTGATGACCAATAAGGACGAGGTACGGTAGTCTTCTGGAACATTGACCTGTTTTTGATTTTTGTATTGATTTTACTGGCTCTCACTGAGTTGAAATATCTTTTGCAAAAGAGACCTGGCCAAAATGGCAGCACACAAAGCTTAAAACATGTACAACATAAAACACTACAGTTTAAAGGTTAAGCTACAGTGGCTGACTAACGCCATTGGGGGGCGCTAAAATAACACACACTGCTTAGCTAAACTGTAGAACTGATCAATACAGCGTCATACCAGGTCAGTTCAACACACACTGGAGGAGTTACTGGCTAGCTACAGTGGCTAGCTTAGCTAACGAACTAGCTATGACAACACACACTGGAAGAGTTACTGGCTAGCTACAGTGGCTAGCTTAGCTAACGACCATCAACACACACTGGAGGAGTTACTGGCTAGCTACAGTGGCTAGCTTAGCTAACGACCATCAACACACACTGGAGGAGTTACTGGCTAGCTACAGTGGCTAGCTTAGCTAACGAACATCAACACACACTGGAGGAGTTACTGGCTAGCTACAGTGGCTAGCTTAGCTAACGAACATCAACACACACTGGAGGAGTTACTGGCTAGCTACAGTGGCTAGCTTAGCTAACGAACATCAACACACACTGGAGGAGTTACTGGCTAGCTACAGTGGCTAGCTTAGCTAACGTACTAGCTAAGACACATCAACACATACTGGAGGAGTTACTGGCTAGCTACAGTGGCTAGCTTAGCTAACATACTAGCTAAGACACATCAACACATACTGGAGGAGTTACTGGCTAGCTACAGTGGCTAGCTTAGCTAACGTACTAGCTAAGACACATCAACACATACTGGAGGAGTTACTGGCTAGCTACAGTGGCTAGCTTAGCTAACGTACTAGCTAAGACACATCAACACATACTGGAGGAGTTACTGGCTAGCTACAGTGGCTAGCTTAGCTAACGTACTAGCTAAGACACATCAACACATACTGGAGGAGTTACTGGCTAGCTACAGGGGCTAGCTTAGCTAACGAACTAGCTCTGTCGGTCACGGCGCGCATGATCAGAATGACACATCAATCACAACCCCTTCTGTTAGTGTTCTAGAACCATGACGACCACAACCCCTTCTGTTAGTGTTCTAGAACCATGACGACCACAACCCCTTCTGTTAGTGTTCTAGAACCATGACGACCACAACCCCTTCTGTTAGTGTTCTAGAACCATGACGACCACAACCCCTTCTGTTAGTGTTCAGGAACCATGACGACCACAACCCCTTCTGTTCTGTTCGGCTGAGGGGTTGGATTGCTGAGAGACGCTGGCTGTTGTCCTGTTGGACATTAACAATACACTTTTCTCTTTCACTGTTTGTCTCTCTCCAGGTTCCCTACCTGAAGAAAGGAATGTCTGGGAGACCGACACGAACACTGGTAGAGTTCGCTGCTGGACTGGCCAACCAAGCCTGAAGACACACACACACACCACACCTACACACACTGAGCTGGCTGGAGAAGGATTATTCTGTAGAGACAGAGACACTGGTACTGTGTAGAGTTACAGACTGCTTCCCAAATAGCACCTTATTCCCTCCCCATAGGAGTCTGGTCTAAAGTAGTGAACTATATAGGGAATAGGATGCTATTTGGGATGTATCCTGAGTCATCTGGTAGTAGCCTGCTGTGCATCCAGAGGGCTGAAGAGGACATTTCCACCCCAGTGCCCCAGCACATGTAACATGCAAGAACGCAAGATGGTCTTTTTTTTGCGTAGCGTTCTTGCGATGCATATTAGGGTAAAAATGAGGTTTCAGTGACAGTGAGTTAACCAACCTCTTCTGTCCAGTAGTTGTGGGAGAAACTAATGCTGAAGTTGGTGTGCACTTCTGCAAAAAAAAAACTGTCAAATATTATTATTGCCAGTCATTTAAATAAAACACCAATAAAACCATTTTAGGGGATCAATGTGTCTTGTCACTATATTATAGTGTAAATGACAAATTGTTTTAATTGCAAAACATTTATTTTAATCAAACCTTTTTTTATATATATAGTCATTAAGTAGAACCTATTACATTGCCAGTGTGGCATGTCCTAGTTGCTATATTTATCAACTTTTCGGACTACCCTGGCAACTTTTTTTTTTTTTCAAACAGCACCTAGCAACAAATGTAGCTACTTTTAAAAATTTGTTTGGAACTTTTAGCAACTTTTGAAAAGTGACTCAAACGCACGCATTTCCCCCTCTGACAAAAACGATTTTCTCTGTCACACAACTCAGTCACAACACACGTGCCTGGCTGCAATAGTGCATTGTGAGTGACGCCTGCAGCAAACCCAATGAATATAGTTGCTCACGAATGTTTGATCTTGAACAGAATTTACAACATCAATCAACATGTTTTCTCAATCAAAAGTGTACAGCCAGAAGAAGTACAGAAAAGAGTGGGACTCTGCACCTGAACAAATGTCAATTTGAGGAACGTTTTTGCGTATCATACGTAATGACGCAGATTTTACGTTATCACGCAATGACATCACAACGTCATTTTAGTTGGCAACACTGCAAACAACCATCTAGTATGTCTTCCTCCATGGGCAGCGGGATGTTCCCCGGCCAGCAGTCCGCTGGTCCTCACCCTGTCGGCGGCCCGGGTCAGCCGGGACTACTATCTGGAGCTCCGGGGAACAGGGTCCAGGGCCCCAACACTCTGGTAGACGACCTAGAGGCTTCTTTCGAGGTACGACAGCAACAGCTAGCCGTGGTATAGCTAACGTAATGATACTAGCTAGCCGTGGTATAGCTAATGTAATGATACTAGTTAGCCGTGGTATAGCTAACGTAATGATACTAGCTGGCCATGGTATAGCTAACGGAATGATACTAGCTAGCCGTGGTATAGCTAACGGAATGATACTAGCTAGCCGTGGTATAGCTAACGGAATGATACTAGCTGGCCGTGGTATAGCTAACGGAATGATACTAGCTAGCCGTGGTATAGCTAACGTAATGATACTAGCTAGCCGTGGTATAGCTAATGTAATGATACTAGTTAGCCGTGGTATAGCTAACGTAATGATACTAGCTGGCCATGGTATAGCTAACGGAATGATACTAGCTGGCCGTGGTATAGCTAACGGAATGATACTAGCTAGCCGTGGTATAGCTAACGGAATGATACTAGCTAGCCGTGGTATAGCTAACGGAATGATACTAGCTGGCCGTGGTATAGCTAACGGAATGATACTAGCTAGCCGTGGTATAGCTAACGGAATGATACTAGCTAGCCGTGGTATAGCGAACGGAATGATACTAGCTAGCCGTGGTATAGCTAACGGAATGATACTAGCTGGCCGTGGTATAGCGAACGGAATGATACTAGCTGGCCGTGGTATAGCGAACGGAATGATACTAGCTAGCCGTGGTATAGCTAACGTAATGATACTAGCTGGCCGTGGTATAGCTAACGGAATGATACTAGCTAGCCGTGGTATAGCTAACGTAATGATACTAGCTGGCCGTGGTATAGCTAACGTAATGATACTAGCTGGCCGTGGTATAGCTAACGTAATGATACTAGCTGGCCGTGGTATAGCTAACGGAATGATACTAGCTGGCCGTGGTATAGCTAACGGAATGATACTAGCTGGCCGTGGTATAGCTAACGGAATGATACTAGCTGGCCGTGGTATAGCTAACGGAATGATACTAGCTAGCCGTGGTATAGCTAACGGAATGATACTAGCTGGCCGTGGTATAGCTAACGGAATGATACTAGCTGGCCGTGGTATAGCTAACGGAATGATACTAGCTAGCCGTGGTATAGCTAACGGAATGATACTAGCTGGCCGTGGTATAGCTAACGGAATGATACTAGCTGGCCGTGGTATAGCTAACGGAATGATACTAGCTGGCCGTGGTATAGCGAACGGAATGATACTAGCTAGCCGTGGTATAGCTAACGCTAGCTGGCCGTGATAGCTAACGGAATGATACTAGCTGGCCGTGGTATAGCTAACGGAATGATACTAGCTGGCCGTGGTATAGCTAACGGAATGATACTAGCTAGCCGTGGTATAGCTAACGGAATGATACTAGCTGGCCGTGGTATAGCTAACGGAATGATACTAGCTGGCCGTGGTATAGCGAACGGAATGATACTAGCTAGCCGTGGTATAGCTAACGGAATGATACTAGCTGGCCGTGGTATAGCTAACGGAATGATACTGATAGCTGGTGGTATAGCTAACGAATGATACTAGCTGGCGTGGTATAGCTAACGGAATGATACTAGCTGGCCGTGGTATAGCTAACGGAATGATACTAGCTGGCCGTGGTATACTAGCTGGCCGTGGTATAGCGGAATGATACTAGCTGGCCGTGGTATAGCTAACGGAATGATACTAGCTGGCCGTGGTAATGAGCTAACGGAATGATACTAGCTGGCCGTGGTATAGCGAACGGAATGATACTAGCTGGCCGTGGTATAGCTAACGTAATGATACTAGCTGGCTAACGGAATGATACTAGCTGGCAGTGATAGCTAACGGAATGATACTAGCTGGCCGTGGTATAGCTAACGGAATGATACTAGCTGGCCGTGGTATAGCTAACGGAATGATACTAGCTGGCTGGCGTGGTATAGCTAACGGAATGATACTATGCTAACGGAATGATACTAGCTGGCCGTGGTATACTAGCTGGCCGTGGTATAGCGGAATGATACTAGCTAGCCGTGGTATAGCTAACGGAATGATACTAGCTGGCCGTGGTATAGCTAACGGAATGATACTAGCTGGCCGTGGTATAGCTAACGGAATGATACTAGCTGGCCGTGGTATAGCTAACGGAATGATACTAGCTGGCCGTGGTATAGCTAACGGAATGATACTAGCTGGCCGTGGTATAGCTAACGGAATGATACTAGCTGGCCGTGGTATAGCTAACGGAATGATACTAGCTGGCCGTGGTATAGCTAACGGAATGATACTAGCTGGCCGTGGTATAGCTAACGCTAGCTGGCCGTGGTGAATAGCTAACGGAATGATACTAGCTGGCCGTGGTATAGCTAACGGAATGATACTAGCTGGCCGTGGTATAGCTGATACTAGCGGAATGATACTAGCTGGCCGTGGTATAGCTAACGGAATGATACTAGCTGGCCGTGGTATAGCTAACGGAATGATACTAGCTGGCCGTGGTATAGCTAACGGAATGATACTAGCTAGCCGTGGTATAGCTAACGGAATGATACTAGCTGGCCGTGGTATAGCTAACGGAATGATACTAGCTGGCCGTGGTATAGCTAACGGAATGATACTAGCTGGCCGTGGTATAGCTAACGGAATGATACTAGCTGGCCGTGGTATAGCTAACGGAATGATACTAGCTAGCCGTGGTATAGCTAACGGAATGATACTAGCTAGCCGTGGTATAGCTAACGGAATGATACTAGCTGGCCGTGGTATAGCTAACGGAATGATACTAGCTGGCCGTGGTATAGCGAACGGAATGATACTAGCTAGCCGTGGTATAGCTAACGTAATGATACTAGCTAGCCGTGGTATAGCTAACGTAATGATACTAGCTGGCCGTGGTATAGCTAACGGAATGATACTAGCTGGCCGTGGTATAGCTAACGGAATGATACTAGCTGGCCGTGGTATAGCTAACGGAATGATACTAGCTGGCCGTGGTATAGCTAACGGAATGATACTAGCTGGCCGTGGTATAGCTGATACTAGCTGGCCGTGCTAACTAACGAATGAATGACTAGCTGGCCGTGGTATAGCTAACGGAATGATACTAGCTGGCCGTGGTATAGCTAACGGAATGATACTAGCTGGCCGTGGTATAGCTAACGTGATACTAGCTGGCCGTGGTAGCTAACGGAATGATACTAGCTGGCCGTGGTATAGCTAACGGAATGATACTAGCTGGCCGTGGTATAGCTAACGGAATGATACTAGCTGGCCGTGGTATAGCTAACGGAATGATACTAGCTGGCCGTGGTATAGCTAACGGAATGATACTAGCTGGCCGTGGTATAGCTAACGGAATGATACTAGCTGGCCGTGGTATAGCTAACGGAATGATACTAGCTGGCCGTGGTATAGCTAACGGAATGATACTAGCTGGCCGTGGTATAGCTAACGGAATGATACTAGCTGGCCGTGGTATAGCTAACGGAATGATACTAGCTGGCCGTGGTATAGCTAACGGAATGATACTAGCTGGCCGTGGTATAGCTAACGGAATGATACTAGCTGGCCGTGGTATAGCTAACGGAATGATACTAGCTGGCCGTGATACTAGTATAGCTAACGGAATGATACTAGCTGGCCGTGGTATAGCTAACGGATACTAGCTATAGCTAACGGAATGATACTAGCTGGCCGTGGTATAGCTAGCTAGCCGTGGTATAGCTAACGGAATGATACTAGCTGGCCGTGGTATAGCTAACGGAATGATACTAGCTGGCCGTGGTATAGCTAACGGAATGATACTAGCTGGCCGTGGTATAGCTAACGGAATGATACTAGCTGGCGTGGTATAGCGTGGTATAGCTAACGGAATGATACTAGCTGGCCGTGGTATAGCTAACGGAATGATACTAGCTGGCGTGGCTAACGTAATGATACTAGCTAGCCGTGGTATAGCTAACGGAATGATACTAGCTGGCCGTGGTATAGCTAACGGAATGATACTAGCTGGCCGTGGTATAGCTAACGGAATGATACTAGCTGGCCGTGGTATAGCTAACGGAATGATACTAGCTGGCCGTGCTAGCCGTGATACTAGCTGGCCGTGGTAACGGAATGATACTAGCTGGCCGTGGTATAGCTAACGGAATGATACTAGCTGGCCGTAGCTAACGTATACTAGCTAGCTAAGCGGAATGATACTAGCTGGCCGTGGTATAGCTAACGGAATGATACTAGCTGGCCGTGGTATAGCTAACGGAATGATACTAGCTGGCCGTGGTATAGCTAACGGAATGATACTAGCTGGCCGTGGTATAGCTAACGGAATGATACTAGCTGGCCGTGGTATAGCTAACGCTAGCGGAATGATACTAGCTGGCCGTGGTATAGCTAACGGAATGATACTAGCTGGCCGTGGTATAGCTAACGTGATACTAGCTGGCCGTGGTATAGCTAACGGAATGATACTAGCTGGCCGTGGTATAGCTAACGGAATGATACTAGCTGGCCGTGGTATAGCTAACGGAATGATACTAGCTGGCCGTGGTATAGCTAACGGAATGATACTAGCGGAATGATACTAGCTGGCCGTGATACTAGCTAACGTGGTATAGCTAACGGAATGATACTAGCTGGCCGTGGTATAGCTAACGGAATGATGATACTAGCTGGCCGTGGTATAGCTAACGGAATGATACTAGCTGGCCGTGGTATAGCTAACGGAATGATACTAGCTGGCCGTGGTATAGCTAACGGAATGATACTAGCTGGCCGTGGTATAGCTAACGGAATGATACTAGCTGGCCGTGGTATAGCTAACGGAATGATACTAGCTGGCCGTGGTATAGCTAACGGAATGATACTAGCTGGCTGGTATAGCTAACGGAATGATACTAGCTGGCCGTGGTATAGCTAACGGAATGATACTAGCTGGCCGTGGTATAGCTAACGGAATGATACTAGCTGGCCGTGGTATAGCTAACGGAATGATACTAGCTGGCCGTGGTATAGCTAACGGAATGATACTAGCTGGCCGTGGTATAGCTAACGGAATGATACTAGCTGGCCGTGGTATAGCTAACGGAATGATACTAGCTGGCCGTGGTATAGCTAACGGAATGATACTAGCTGGCCGTGGTATAGCTAACGGAATGATACTAGCTGGCCGTGGTATAGCTAACCTAATGATACTAGCTGGCCGTGGTATAGCTAACCTAATGATACTAGCTGGCCGTGGTATAGCTAACGGAATGATACTAGCTGGCCGTGGTATAGCTAACGGAATGATACTAGCTGGCCGTGGTATAGCTAACGTAATGATACTAGCTGGCCGTGGTATAGCTAACGGAATGATACTAGCTGGCCGTGGTATAGCTAACGGAATGATACTAGCTGGCCGTGGTATAGCTAACGGAATGATACTAGCTGGCCGTGGTATAGCTAACGGAATGATACTAGCTGGCCGTGGTATGGCTAACGGAATGATACTAGCTGGCCGTGGTATAGCTAACGGAATGATACTAGCTGCCGTGGTATAGCTAACGCTAGCTGGCCGTGGTATAGCTAACGGAATGATACTAGCTGGCCGTGGTATAGCTAACGGAATGATACTAGCTGGCCGTGGTATAGCTAACGGAATGATACTAGCTGGCCGTGGTATAGCTAACGGAATGATACTAGCTGGCTGGTATAGCCGTGATACTATAGCTAACGGAATGATACTAGCTGGCCGTGGTATAGCTAACGGAATGATACTAGCTGGCCGTGGTATAGCTAACGGAATGATACTAGCTGGCCGTGGTATAGCTAACGGAATGATACTAGCTGGCCGTGGTATAGCTAACGGAATGATACTAGCTGGCCGTGGTATAGCTAACGGAATGATACTAGCTGGCCGTGGTATAGCTAACGGAATGATACTAGCTGGCCGTGGTATAGCTAACGGAATGATACTAGCTGGCCGTGGTATAGCTAACGTAATGATACTAGCTGGCCGTGGTATAGCTAACGGAATGATACTAGCTGGCCGTGGTATAGCGAACGGAATGATACTAGCTAGCCGTGGTATAGCTAACGTAATGATACTAGCTCGCCGTGGTATAGCTAACGGAATGATACTAGCTCGCCGTGGTATAGCTAACGTAATGATACTAGCTGGCCGTGGTATACGGAATGATACTAGCTAGCCGTGGTATAGCTAATGTAATGATACTAGCTCGCCGTGGTATAGCTAACGGAATGATACTAGCTAGCCGTGGTATACGGAATGATACTAGCTAACCGAACTAGTGTTACTAGCGTTAGCTAGCTACATTGTTGTTGTGCAGAGAGTAGTGTAGTCTGCTTAGGGGACAACGGCTCATCGTAATGTCTGGAACAGAGCGAATGGCATCAAACACCTGGAAACCAAACTAATGTGTTTGATGTATTTAATACCGTTTCATTGATTTACGCTCTAGTCATTACTACGAGCCCGTTCGCCCCAATTTAAAGTGCCACCAACCTGGGCTGCAAGCATACTTTGCGTCTCGTGTTTTACTGGCTTTCCAGGACACAACTAGCACTTATATGTAACTCAATGTCATGTTATAGCTATAGCTAAGTACATTTTTATCTCTGGTCTGGCCTTACTGAAGCTAGCTAAGTGTTAGTCGTGAACTGTTAACCAGTTGTCTTGTGTCAGCAGGCTTGCTTTGCGTCCCTAGTGAGTCAAGACTACGTGAACGGAACCGACCAGGAGGAAAATGATACGGACAGGTGAGACCAGTAAAGTTCACGACCCAAAAGGGCACCGTATTCCCAGACGAGCTCCTAGGTGACCAACAACCATCCTCCTGGATAGCGACAGGGTATGCATGGTTTTTCTCCAGCCCTGTTTTAACACCTGATTTAGCCAATCAGGGTCCAGATGAGCAGCTGGTTGGTAGAAGCAGGTGTTTTACAGCAGGGCTGTAGCAAAAACCTGCACACCCAGTAATTCAGGAGGAGAGTTGGCTAGCCTTGGGGCAGTTAGCATTGTAAACAGTTTGAAACACATTCATTAAAAATATATATTTATTTAATTACTTTGCTTATCTAGCTAAAATTAACTGACTTGCATGTTGTGAGTGTCTCTCTCTCTTTAACCTGTCTCTCTTTAACCTGTCTGTTTCTCAGTCTCTCTCTCTCTAACCTATCCTGTCTGTTTCCCTGTCTCTCTCTCTAACCTGCCTGTCTCTCTCTCTCTAACTTGTCTGTTTCTCGGTCTCTCTCTCTCTATTCTGTCTCTCTCTATTCTGTCTCTCTCTATTCTGTCTGTTTCCCTGTCTGTCTCTCTCTCTCTCTCTAACCTGTCTGTTTCTCGGTCTCTCTCTCTAACCTGTCTCTCTCTAACCTGTCTCTCTCCCCAGGTGTGGATCAGTGTATTCAGAAGTTTCTGGATGTCGCCAGACAGACAGAATGTTTCTTCCTGCAGAAGCGTCTTCAGTTATCAGTCCAGAAACCCGACCAGGTGGTCAAAGAGGTAGGTGATACTGTATACCAGGGGTATTCAATTCATACCCTACCACCTGTCCCAGGTCTAAATCAGTCCAGAAACCCGACCAGGTGGTCAAAGAGGTAGGTGATACTGTATACCAGAGGTATTCAATTCTTACCCGACCAGGTGGTCAAAGAGGTAGGTGATACTGTATACCAGAGGTATTCAATTCTTACACTACCAGCTTTGCTGTTCTACATGGCCATTTAATAGCACCAACCTGGTGTCCCAGGTCTAAATCAGTCCCTGGTTAGAGGGGGATCACCTACCTGGTGTCCCAGGTCTAAACCAGTCCCTGATTAGAGGGGAATCACCCACCTGGTGTCCCAGGTCTAAACCAGTCCCTGATTAGAGGGGAATCACCCACCTGGTGTCCCAGGTCTAAACCAGTCCCTGATTAGAGGGAAGAATGACTGGTGTCCCAGGTCTAAATCAGTCCCTGGTTAGAGGGGAATCACTCACCTGGTGTCCCAGGTCTAAATCAGTCCCTCGTTAGAGGGGAATCACTCACCTGGTGTCCCAGGTCTAAACCAGTCCCTGATTAGAGGGGAATCACCCACCTGGTGTCCCAGGTCTAAACCAGTCCCTGGTTAGAGGGGAATCACCCACCTGGTGTCCCAGGTCTAAACCAGTCCCTGATTAGAGGGGAATCACCCACCTGGTGTCCCAGGTCTAAACCAGTCCCTGGTTAGAGGGGAATCACCCACCTGGTGTCCCAGGTCTAAATCAGTCCCTGGTTAGAGGGGAATCACCTACCTGGTGTCCCAGGTCTAAATCAGTCCCTGGTTAGAGGGGAATCACCCACCTGGTGTCCCAGGTCTAAACCAGGCCCTGATTAAGAGGGGAACAATGGGAGAGAAAAGCCAGTGGAAATGGGTTCTAGAATTTGATGGCTCTATATGGATTAGGGTGAAGTCGCTGGGTTCTAGAATTTGATGGCTCTATATGGATTAGGGTGAAGTCGCTGGGTTCTAGAATTTGATGGCTCTATATGGATTAGGGTGAAGTCGCTGGGTTCTAGAATTTGATGGCTCTATATGGATTAGGGTGAAGTCTCCACTAGATGCTGATCTTGGGTCAGTGTTACATTTTCCCCACTAATGGTTAATGTTAGGATTGGGGGAGGGGAGGCTTATCTTAGATCTGTGCCTAAGGGGAAACTTCACCAGTATGGGGATGTTCTGGTGTTAGGACAGCCTCCCTCTGCTGTTAACAGCTAGTCCATCTCTTCTCTATTCTGGTGTTAGGACAGCCTCCCTCTGCTGTTATAACAGCTAGTCCATCTCTTCTCTATTCTGGTGTTAGAACAGCCTCCCTCTGCTGTTAACAGCTAGTCCATCTCTTCTCTATTCTGGTGTTAGGACAGCCTCCCTCTGCTGTTATAACAGCTAGTCCATCTCTTCTCTATTCTGGTGTTAGAACAGCCTCCCTCTGCTGTTAACAGCTGGTCCATCTCTTCTCTATTCTGGTGTTAGGACAGCCTCCCTCTGCTGTTAACAGCTAGTCCATCTCTTCTCTATTCTGGTGTTAGAACAGCCTCCCTCTGCTGTTAACAGCTGGTCCATCTCTTCTCTATTCTGGTGTTAGAACAGCCTCCCTCTGCTGTTAACAGCTGGTCCATCTCTTCTCTATTCTGGTGTTAGAACAGCCTCCCTCTGCTGTTAACAGCTGGTCCATCTCTTCTCTATTCTGGTGTTAGAACAGCCTCCCTCTGCTGTTAACAGCTAGTCCATCTCTTCTCTGTTCTGGTGTTAGGACAGCCTCCCTCTGCTGTTAACAGCTAGTCCATCTCTTCTCTATTCTGGTGTTAGGACAGCCTCCCTCTGCTGTTAACAGCTAGTCCATCTCTTCTCTATTCTGGTGTTAGGACAGCCTCCCTCTGCTGTTAACAGCTAGTCCATCTCTTCTCTATTCTGGTGTTAGGACAGCCTCCCTCTGCTGTTAACAGCTAGTCCATCTCTTCTCTATTCTGGTGTTAGGACAGCCTCCCTCTGCTGTTAACAGCTAGTCCATCTCTTCTCCCTCTCTCTTCTCTCCAGGATGTGTCTGAGCTGCGGAATGAACTCCAGAGGAAAGAGCTGCTTGTTCAGAAACACCTGTCTAAGCTGCACCACTGGCAGCAGGTACGTCCTCCGTGACCCGGAAACTGATACGTTGTTGAGGAGTGTGTAAATGTGTTGGTAGGCCAACAGAAGGCTGTCCTCACTTCCTCCATAGCTTCCCTTTAGACCAGGAAGCAGAGTCCTCCCCTCCTCCATAGCCTCCTTTAGGCCAGGAAGCAGAGTCCTCCATAGCCTCCTTTTAACCAGGAAGTAGAGTTCTCCCCTTCTCCATAGCCTCCTCTAGGCCAGGAAGCAGAGTCCTCCCCTCCTCCATAGCCTCCTTCAGACCAGGAAACAGAGTCCTCCCCTCCTCCATAGCCTCCTTTAGACCAGGAAGCAGAGTCCTCCCCTCCTCCATAGCCTCCTTTAGGCCAGGAAGCAGAGTCCTCCCCTCCTCCATAGCCTCCTTTAGGCCAGGAAGCAGAGTCCTCCCCTCCTCCATAGCCTCCTTTAGACCAGGAAGCAGAGTCCTCCCCTCCTCCATAGCCTCCTTTAGACCAGGAAGCAGAGTCCTCCCCTCCTCCATAGTCTCCTTTTGACCAGGAAGCAGAGTCCTCCCCTCCTCCATAGCCTCCTTTAGGCCAGGAAGCAGAGTCCTCCCCTCCTCCATAGTCTCCTTTTAACCAGGAAGCAGAGTCCTCCCCTCCTCCATAGCCTCCTTTAGGCCAGGAAGCAGAGTCCTCCTCCATAGCCTCCTTTAGGGGCCAGGAAGCAGAGTCCTCCTCCATAGCCTCCTTTAGGCCAGGAAGCAGAGTCCTCCCCTCCTCCGTAGCCTCCTTTAGACCAGGAAGCAGAGTCCTCCATAGCCTCCTTTTAACCAGGAAGCAGACTCCTCCCCTCCTCCATAGCCTCCTTTAGGCCAGGAAGCAGACTCCTCCCCTCCTCCATAGCCTCCTTTAGGGGCCAGGAAGCAGAGTCCTCCCCTCCTCCATAGCCTCCTTTAGACCAGGAAGCAGAGTCCTCCCCTCCTCCATAGCCTCCTTTAGGGGCCAGGAAGCAGAGTCCTCCCCTCCTCCATAGCCTCCTTTAGGGGCCAGGAAGCAGAGTCCTCCTCCATAGCCTCCTTTAGGGGCCAGGAAGCAGAGTCCTCCTCCATAGCCTCCTTTAGGCCAGGAAGCAGAGTCCTCCCCTCCTCCGTAGCCTCCTTTAGACCAGGAAGCAGAGTCCTCCATAGCCTCCTTTTAACCAGGAAGCAGACTCCTCCCCTCCTCCATAGCCTCCTTTAGGCCAGGAAGCAGACTCCTCCCCTCCTCCATAGCCTCCTTTAGGCCAGGAAGCAGAGTCCTCCCCTCCTCCATAGCCTCCTTTAGGCCAGGAAGCAGTCCTCCCCTCCTCCATAGCCTCCTTTAGGCCAGGAAGCAGTCCTCCCCTCCTCCATAGCCTCCTTTAGGCCAAGAAGTAGAGTCCTCCCCTCCTCCATAGCCTCCTTTAGACCAGGAAGCAGAGTCCTCCCCTCCTCCATAGCCTCCTTTAGGCCAGGAAGCAGAGTCCTCCCCTCCTCCATAGTCTCCTTTTAACCAGGAAGCAGATTCCTCCCCTCCTCCATAGCCTCCTTTAGGCCAGGAAGCAGAGTCCTCCTCCATAGCCTCCTTTAGGGGCCAGGAAGCAGAGTCCTCCCCTCCTCCATAGCCTCCTTTAGGCCAGGAAGCAGAGTCCTCCTCTCCTCCATAGCCTCCTTTAGACCAGGAAGCAGAGTCCTCCCCTCCTCCATAGCCTCCTTTAGGCCAGGAAGCAGAGTCCTCCCCTCCTCCGTAGCCTCCTTTAGGCCAGGAAGCAGAGTCCTCCCCTCCTCCGTAGCCTCCTTTAGGCTAGGAAGTTGAGTCCTCCCCTCCTCCGTGGCCTCCTTTAGGCTAGGAAGTTGAGTCCTCCCCTCCTCCGTAGCCTCCTTTAGGCCAGGAAGCAGTCCTCCCCTCCTCCGTAGCCTCCTTTAGACCAGGAAGCAGAGTCCTCCATAGCCTCCTTTAGGCCAGGAAGCAGAGTCCTCCCCTCCTCCGTAGCCTCCTTTAGACCAGGAAGCAGAGTCCTCCATAGCCTCCTTTAGGCCAGGAAGCAGAGTCCTCCTTTAGACCAGGAAGCAGAGTCCTCCATAGCCTCCTTTAGGCCAGGAAGCAGAGTCCTCCCCTCCTCCATAGCCTCCTTTAGGCCAGGAAGCAGAGTCCTCCCCTCCTCCATAGCCTCCTTTAGGCCAGGAAGCAGAGTCCTCCCCTCCTCCATAGCCTCCTTTAGGCCAGGAAGCAGAGTCCTCCCCTCCTCCATAGCCTCCTTTAGGCCAGGAATCAGAGTCCTCCTCCATAGCCTCCTTTAGGCCAGGAAGCAGAGTCCTCCATAGCCTCCTTTAGGCCAGGAAGCAGAGTCCTCCATAGCCTCCTTTAGGCCAGGAAGCAGAGTCCTCCATAGCCTCCTTTAGGCCAGGAAGCAGAGTCCTCCATAGCCTCCTTTAGGCCAGGAAGCAGAGTCCTCCATAGCCTCCTTTAGGCCAGGAAGCAGAGTCCTCCATAGCCTCCTTTAGGCCAGGAAGCAGAGTCCTCCATAGCCTCCTTTAGGCCAGGAAGCAGAGTCCTCCATAGCCTCCTTTAGGCCAGGAAGCAGAGTCCTCCATAGCCTCCTTTAGGCCAGGAAGCAGAGTCCTCCATAGCCTCCTTTAGGCCAGGAAGCAGAGTCCTCCATAGCCTCCTTTAGGCCAGGAAGCATTGTCCTCCATAGCCTCCTTTAGGCCAGGAAGCAGAGTCCTCCATAGCCTCCTTTAGGCCAGGAAGCAGAGTCCTACATAGCCTCCTTTAGGCCAGGAAGCAGAGTCCTCCATAGCCTCCTTTAGGCCAGGAAGCAGAGTCCTCCATAGCCTCCTTTAGGCCAGGAAGCAGAGTCCTCCATAGCCTCCTTTAGGCCAGGAAGCAGAGTCCTCCATAGCCTCCTTTAGGCCAGGAAGCAGAGTCCTCCATAGCCTCCTTTAGGCCAGGAAGCAGAGTTCTCCCCTCCTCCATAGCCTCATTTTAACCAGGAAGCAGAGTCCTCCCTTCCTCCATAGCCTCCTTTAGGCCAGGAAGCAGAGTCCTCCCCTCCTCCATAGCCTCCTTTAGGCCAGGAAGCAGAGTCCTCCCTTCCTCCATAGCCTCCTTTAGGCCAGGAAGCAGAGTCCTCCCCTCCTCCATAGTCTCCTTTAGGCCAGGAAGCAGAGTCCTCCCCTCCTCCATAGCCTCCTTTTAACCAGGAAGTAGAGTCCTCCATAGTCTCCTTTAGACCAGGAAGCAGAGTCCTCCCCTCCTCCATAGTCTCCTTTAGGCCAGGAAGCAGAGTCCTCCCCTCCATAGCTTCCTTTAGGCCAGGAAGCAGAGTCCTCCATAGCTTCCTTTTAACCAGGAAGCAGACTCCTCCCCTCCTTTAGGCCAGGAAGTAGAGTCCTCCATAGCCTCCTTTTGACCAGGAAGTAGAGTCCTCCATAGTCTCCTTTTGACCAGGAAGCAGAGTCCTCCCCTCCTCCATAGCCTCCTTTAGGCCAGGAAGCAGAGTCCTCCCCTCCTCCATAGCCTCCTTTAGGCCAGGAAGCAGAGTCCTCCATAGCCTCCTTTTAACCAGGAAGCAGACTCCTCCCCTCCTCCATAGCCTCCTGTAGGCCAGGAAGCAGAGTCCTCCCCTCCTCCATAGCCTCCTTTAGGCCAGGAAGCAGAGTCCTCCCCTCCTCCATAGTCTCCTTTAGGCCAGGAAGCAGATTCCTCCCCTCCTCCATAGCCTCCTTTTGACCAGGAAGCAGACTCCTCCCCTCCTCCATAGCCTCCTTTAGGCCAGGAAGCAGAGTCCTCCCTCCTCCATAGCCTCCTTTAGGCCAGGAAGCAGAGTCCTCCCCTCCTCCATAGCCTCCTTTAGGCCAGGAAGCAGAGTCCTCCCCTCCTCCATAGCCTCCTTTAGACCAGGAAGCAGAGTCCTCCCCTCCTCCATAGCCTCCTTTAGACCAGGAAGCAGAGTCCTCCCCTCCTCCATAGCCTCCTTTTGACCAGGAAGCACAAGTGTATTCTATATGAGTGAAATCTGACACTCCCCCCCCTTGTTTTCTGGGAGGAGAAATGATACACTAGTCTATCACGTTACACCTTTCATGTTGCGACCCCTGGAAACCTCATTTACCTGTGGAGGAGTGTCATTTCATACAAGCGTGCTTTAGTCCACTTTCCCTCCTCGCCACCTCTCCTCGGTTTACCCTTTGACCTTTTTGGAAAGGAGACGAGAGCGGACGGAGGAGTTGATTAAATCTAATTGAGAAAAAGGCCGTGTTCTACTTTGCTGGCTCAGTGCCGCTTCACTTCCTGGATCCTGTCTCGTTCTGTTTTTGAACGGGGCTTCAAGGAATATATCAAATTGATGAAAATCCTTTTAAGATATATAGGTGACATATCAGGTCTGTAGGTAATGTGTCTGGTCCAGCATCATGATACCATGTATGTCTGTAGTTAATATGTCTGTTCTGTCTGTAGGTAATATCATGTCTGTTCTGTCTCTAGGTAATATGTCTGTTCTGTCTGTAGTTAATATCATGTCTGTTCTGTCTCTAGGTAATATAATGTCTGTTCTGTCTGTAGTTAATATGGCTGTTCTGTCTGTAGGTAATATAATGTCTGGTCTGTCTGTAGTTAATATGTCTGTTCTGTCTGTAGTTAATATGTCTGTTCTGTCTGTAGGTAATATAATGTCTGTTCTGTCTCTAGGTAATATAATGTCTGTTCTGTCTGTAGGTAATATCATGGCTGTTCTGTCTCTAGGTAATATAATGTCTGTAGGTAATAAATAATCTCTGTTCTGTCTGTAGGTAATATATAATGTCTGTTCTGTCTGTAGTTAATATGTCTGTTCTGTCTGTAGGTAATATATAATCTCTGGTCTGTCTGTAGGTAATATCATGTCTGTTCTGTCTGTAGGTAATATATAATCTCTGGTCTGTCTGTAGGTAATATCATGTCTGTTCTGTCTGTAGGTAATATATAATCTCTGTTCTGTCTGTAGTTAATATCATGTCTGTTCTGTCTGTAGGTAATATCATGTCTGTTCTGTCTCTAGGTAATATCATGTCTGTTCTGTCTGTAGGTAATATCATGGCTGTTCTGTCTCTAGGTAATATAATGTCTGTAGGTAATATATAATGTCTGTTCTGTCTGTAGGTAATATATAATGTCTGTTCTGTCTGTAGGTAATATATGATGTCTGTTCTGTCTGTAGGTAATATCATGTCTGTTCTGTCTGTAGGTAATATCATGTCTGTTCTGTCTGTAGGTAATATCATGTCTGTTCTGTCTGTAGGTAATATCATGTCTGTTCTGTCTCTAGGTAATATAATGTCTGTTCTGTCTGTAGTTAATATCATGGCTGTTCTGTCTCTAGGTAATATAATGTCTGTAGGTAATATCATGTCTGTTCTGTCTGTAGGTAATATCATGTCTGTTCTGTCTGTAGGTAATATCATGTCTGTTCTGTCTGTAGGTAATATCATGTCTGTTCTGTCTGTAGGTAATATCATGGCTGTTCTGTCTCTAGGTAATATAATGTCTGTAGGTAATATCATGTCTGTTCTGTCTGTAGGTAATATCATGTCTGTTCTGTCTGTAGGTAATATCATGTCTGTTCTGTCTGTAGGTAATATCATGTCTGTTCTGTCTGTAGGTAATATCATGTCTGGTCTGTCTGTAGTTAATATAATTTCTGGTCTGTCTGTAGTTAATTAAATGTCTGGTCTGTCTGTAGTTAATATAATGTCTGTCTGTAGGTAATATAATGTCTGGTCTGTCTGTAGGTAATATCATATAATGTCTGGTCTGTCTGTAGGTAATATCATATCATGTCTGGTCTGTCTGTAGGTAATATCATGTCTGTTCTGTCTGTAGGTAATATCATGTCTGTTCTGTCTGTAGGTAATATCATGTCTGTTCTGTCTGTAGGTAATATCATGTCTGTTCTGTCTGTAGGTAATATCATGTCTGTTCTGTCTGTAGGTAATATCATGTCTGTTCTGTCTGTAGGTAATATCATGTCTGTTCTGTCTGTAGGTAATATCATGTCTGTTCTGTCTTTAGGTAATATCATGGCTGGTCTGTCTGTAGGTAATATCATGGCTGGTCTGTCTGTAGGTTCTGGAGGATGTCAGTGTCCAGCATCGTAAACCGTCAGATCTCCCTCCACCTGGACCCCTGGCCTTCCTGGAACAGGCCTCAGCTAGTCTACCTGCTGCACCACTCAAACAGACCTAACACACACACCTGTCTCTCTCCCTCCACCTGGACCCCTGGCCTCAGCTAGTCTACCTGCTGCACCACTCAAACAGACCTAACACACACACCTGTCGCTCTCCTGGAAAGTACATCATCTTTGTTTTCTTTTTGACTTGTGTAAATATTTCTGTTGTTTTGTCCTGACAGAATGAGTGAGTTTGGATCAGAACACCAGCTGTTGTTTTGTCCTGACAGAATAAATGAGTTTGGATCAGAACACCAGCTGTTGTTTTGTCCTGACAGAATAAATGAGTTTGGATCAGAACACCAGCTGTCGTTTTGTCCTGACAGAATAAATGAGTTTGGATCAGAACACCAGCTGTTGTTTTGTCCTGACAGAATAAATGAGTTTGGATCAGAACGAAAATCAATCTAAGAAAGATGTCGAAATGATTTACTATCTTTTTAGTTAGTCTTTGTCAAGGTGCCAATGATTTTGGAGGCGACGACGTTATGGACAGACGTTGATCGGTGAACGAGAGAATTGGTTTATGTGACCGTGTGTTCTGTATAGATCTTGTGATGTCACTATTAGAGGTCGACCGATTAATTAGGGCCGATTTCAAGTTTTCATAGCAATCGGAAATCGGTATTTTTTTGTGTGCCGATTAAATTAAAAAGTGTATATATACATTTTTACCTTTATTTAACTAGGCAAGTCAGTGAAGAACACATTCTTATTTTCAATGACGGCCTAGGAACGGTGGGTTAACTGCCTCGTTCAGGGGCAGAACAACAGACTTTTCACCTTGTCAGCTCGGGGGATCTAATCTTGCAACCTTACAGTTAACTAGTCCAACGCTCTTAAACCACCAGCCTCTCAGTGCACTCCACAATGAGTCTGCATGTTACGCGTACTGCAGTAGGAGCCAAGGGAAGTTGCTAGCTAGCATTAAACTTATCTTATAAAAAACAATCAATCATAATGACTAGTTAATAACTACACATGGTTGATGATATTACTAGTTTATCTAGCGTGTCTAATCACTAGTTAATAACTACACAGGGTTGATGATATTACTAGTTTATCTAGCGTGTCCTGTGTTGCATATAATCACTAGTTATAACTACACAGGGTTGATGATATTACTAGTTTATCTAGCGTGTCCTGTGTTGCATATAATCACTAGTTATAACTACACAGGGTTGATGATATTACTAGTTTATCTAGCGTGTCCTGCGTTGCATATAATCACTAGTTATAACTACACAGGGTTGATGATATTACTAGTTTATCTAGCGTGTCCTGTGTTGCATATAATCAATAGTTAACTACACAGGGTTGATGATATTACTAGTTTATCTAGCGTGTCCTGCGTTGCATATAATCGCTGCAACGCTGGGGGAGGATTTAACAAAAGCGCATTTGCACAATCGTTGGACCTAAACCACAAACATCAATGCCTTTCTTAAAATCAATACACAGAAGTATATATATTTTTTAAACCTGCATATTTAGCTAAATGAAATGTAGGTTGGCAGGCAATATTAACCAGGTGAAATTGTGTCACTTCTCTTGCATTCATTGTACGCAGAGTCAGGGTATATGCAACAGTTTGGGCAGCCTGGCTCATTGCCAACTAATTTTACATAATTATGATATAACATTAAAGGTTTTGTGCAATGGAACAGCAATATTTAGACTTAGGGATGCCACCCGTTAGATAAAATACCGAACGGTTCCGTATTTCACTGAAATAATAAACGTTTTGTTTTCGAAATGATCTTTTCCGGATTCGACCATATTAATGACCAAAGGCTCGTATTTCTGTGTGTTATTATGTTATAACTAAGTCTATGATTTGATAGAGCAGTCTGACTGAGCGGTGGTAGGCAGCAGCAGGCTCGTAAGCATTCATTCAAACACTTTCGTGCGTTTTGCCAGCAGCTCTTCACTGTGCGTCAAGCATTGCGCTGTTTATGACTTGAAGCATATCAACTCCCGAGATGAAGCTGGTGTAACCGATGTGAAATGGCTGGCTAGTTAGCGTGCGCTAATAGCGTTTCAAACGTCACTGCTGGGTTAGAACCAATATGTGCTGCGTCAGGTAGGTTACTGCTGGGTTAGAACCAATATGTACTGCGTCAGGTAGGTTACTGCTGGGTTAGAACCAATATGTACTGCGTCAGGTAGGTTACTGCTGGGTTAGAACCAATATGTACTGCGTCAGGTAGGTTACTGCTGGGTTAGAACCAATATGTGCTGTGTCAGGTAGGTTACTGCTGGGTTAGAATCAATATGTGCTGCGTCAGGTAGGTTCCTGCTGGGTTAGAACCAATATGTACTGTGCTGGGTTAGAACCAATATGTGCTGCGTCAGGTAGGTTACTGCTGGGTTAGAATCAATATGTCTGCGTCAGGTAGGTTACTGCTGGTTTAGAACCAATATGTACTGCGTCAGGTAGGTTACTGCTGGGTTAGAACCAATATGTACTGCGTCAGGTAGATTACTGCTGGGTTAGAACCAATATGTACTGCGTCAGGTAGGTTCCTGCTGGGTTAGAACCAATATGTACTGTGTCAGGTAGGTTACTGCTGGTTTAGAACCAATATGTACTGGTCAGGTAGGTTACTGCTGGGTTAGAACCAATATGTACTGCTTCAGGTAGGTTCCTGCTGGGTTAGAACCAATATGTACTGTGCTGGGTTAGAACCAATATGTACTGTGTCAGGTAGGTTACTGCTGGGTTAGAACCAATATGTGCTCCATCAGGTAGGTAACTGCTGGGTTAGAACCAATATGTGCTGCGTCAGGTAGGTTACTGCTGGGTTAGAACCAATATGTGCTGTGTCAGGTAGGTTACTGCTGGGTTAGAACCAATATGTGCTGTGTCAGGTAGGTTACTGCTGGGTTAGAACCAATATGTACTGCGTCAGGTAGGTTACTGCTGGGTTAGAACCAATATGTGCTGCGTCAGGTGTATTACTGCTGGGTTAGAACCAATATGTGCTGCGTCAGGTGTATTACTGCTGGGTTAGAACCAATATGTGCTGCGTCAGGTGTATTACTGCTGGGTTAGAACCAATATGTACTGCATAATGGGACTGGTCCAATATGGATCTCACCTGCTCTCCCCTGGAGGGAAGAGAGAGACCAATGGACACCTCTGTTACTCTTTGTAAAGTTTGCTGGTTTACAGAACACACACGCTCATACACCCACACCCACACCCACCCACACTCCACACCCACCACCCACCCCACCCCATCCTCTCTCCTCTACTGTGTGTATAACGCTTCGACGTTATGAAAGCCCTGCTGCTCGCTGATTGGTCGTTGCTTTAGGAACTCCGCGTCTCACTATCATCACTCCATTCCCGGGGCCAATCAGAGCGCCCGCTCGGCCCCTGACGTCAGTCTCCTCTCCCCTCGTCCAATCAGGCTCGTAGATAATACTGTACTAGTCGCCACACGGCAGCCTCTCACTCAGGTAGACGGATCACAGCTGCACCAAGGTAATATATTAACATATAATATTAATGCTCTTAAATCTATTCTAAAACGAAACATTTGTTTTATATTCTAACGCAGAGGTAACTTTTGCGGTCTGATGCCAGATAGGGTTTTAATACCGACTGTTGCGATGGGTCAGATATATGGTACTGTACTGTAAAGCTTTATAAATGTTTAGGTGCCGTGTTATGTTGTAGTTGTTGTTCACCGGACAAATAACGAGACAAAGTAGCCAACGTTCAGATAAATGTTTAGGTGCCGTGTTATGTTGTAGTTGTTGTTCACCGGACAAATAACGAGACAAAGTAGCCAACGATCAGATAAATGCGCAACGGTAAGAGAAACTCGGTGCGAAGAGAAGTCTAGGTATCTAACCGACGCAGGAATGAAACATTGCTCTCCTTCGCAAAGGACACTGACGTCTTACAGCTGTTTAGTCTCTATTTAACCGAGTTGACAAAACAATACCATTATATTTGAAACACTCCTGTAAAGCGGCAAGTTGAATGTTTCTATAACATCTAGTGAGGATTGTAAAAAAAACACTTTTTACGGACATATTTTTCACTCTAATAATTCGCATGATCCAGTTGATCAGACTGTTATTGGACATAAGCAAGTGGTGAGTCTGTAACGGCTCGATAATATAATAATGGGTCTGGTTCAATATGGATCTCAACTCCGTGACATTGTTACGCAAGCAGTCATATTCCATACTGGTGATCACTGATAGAGGCTTTCTCATTGTCAATCTGTACACAGTAATAATACACGAACCCTTTCCCTGTTGTTTTCATCTTGTTTATTTCTTGTCATTTTTTTTGCAGTATTGTTAAAAAATTGTTAAAAAAAATAAAATAATCAAAATATATTTTATATTTGAGATTCTTCAAAGTAGTCACCCTTTTGCCTTGATGACAGCTTTGCACACTCTGGCATTCTCCCAACCAGCTTCATGAGGTAGTCACCTGAATGCATTTCAATTAACAGGTGTGCCTTGTTAAAAGTTCATTTGTGGTATTTCTTTAATTCTTAATGCTTTTGAGCCAATCAGTTGTGTTGTGACAAGGTGGGGGTGGTATACAGAAGATACTATTTTACCAAATAGGGCCAAGTCCTTATTATGGCAAGAACAGCTCAAATAAGCAAAGAGAAACAACAGTCCATCATTTCTTTAAGACATCAATACGGAACATTTCAAGAACTAAAAGTTTCTTCAGGTGCTATGATGAAACTAGCTCTCAAGAGGACCACCACAGGAAAGGAAGACCCAGAGTTACCTCTGCTGCAGAGGATGAGTTCATTAGAGTTAACTGTCTCTCATGAGGACCGCCACAGGAAAGGAAGACCCAGAGTTACCTCTGCTGCAGAGGATAAGTTCATTAGAGTTAACTGGCTCTCAAGAGGACCACCACAGGAAAGGAAGACCCAGAGTTACCTCTGCTGCAGAGGATAAGTTCATTAGAGTTAACTGTCTATCATGAGGGACCGCCACAGGAAAGGAAGACCTAAGAGTTACTCTGCTACAGAGGATATGTTCATTAGAGTTACCATCCTCAGATTGCAGCCCAAATAAATGCTTCACAGAGTTCAAGTAATAGACACATCTCAACATCAACTGTTCAGAGGAGACTGTGTGAACCAGGCCTTCATGGTTGCATTGCTGCAAAGAAACCACTACTAAAGGACACCAATAATAAAAAGAGACTTGATTGGGCCAAGAAACACGAGCAATGGACAATAGACCAGTGGAAGTCTGTCCTTTGGTCTAATGAGTCCAATGGTTCCAACCGCCATGTCTTTGTGAGACGCAGAGTAGGTGATCGGATGATCTCTGCCTGTGTGGTTCCCACCGTGAAGCATGGAGGAGGAGGTGTGATGGTGTGGGGGTGCTTTGCTGGTGACACTGTCTGTGATTTATGTAGAATTCAAGGCACACTTAACCAGCATGGCTACTACATCATTCTGCAGCGATACACCATCCCATCTGGTTTGCGCTTAGTGGGACTATCATTTGTTTTTCAACAGGACAATGATCCAACACACCTCCAGGCTGTGTAAGGGCTTTGTGACCAAGAAAGAGAAAGATGGAGTGCTGCATCAGATAACCTGGCCTCTACAATCACCTGACCTCAACCAAAATGAGATGGTTTGTGATGGGTTGGACCGCAGAGTGGAGGAAAAACAGACAACAAGTGCTCAGCATATGTGGGAACTCCTTCAAGACGGTTTGGAAAAGCATTCTAGCTGTCATCAAGGCAAAGGGTGGTTACTTTGAAGATTCTCCAATATAAAATATATTTACTACATGATTCCATATGTGTTCATAGTTTTGATGGCTTCACTATTATTTTACAATGTAGAAAAAAGTAAAAACAAAGAAAAACGCTTGAATGAGTAGGTGTGTCCAACCTGTTGACTGGAACTATATGTCCTGGTCAGTCTAGAGGTTTTCCCTGTATATTTCTGTATATATGTCCTGGTCCAGAGGTTTTCCCTGTATATTTCTGTATATATGTCCTGGTCCAGAGGTTTCCCCTGTATATATGTCCTGGTCAGTCTAGACTCTAGAGGTTTTCCCTGTATATTTCTGTATATATGTCCTGGTCCAGAGGTTTCCCCTGTATATTTCTGTATATATGTCCTGGTCCAGAGGTTTTCCCTGTATATTTCTGTATATATGTCCTGGTCCAGTGGTTTTCCCTGTATATTTCTGTATATATGTCCTGGTCCAGAGGTTTTCCCTGTATATTTCTGTATATATGTCCTGGTCCAGAGGTTTCCCTGTATATTTCTGTATATATGTCCTGGTCCAGAGGTTTTCCCTGTATATTTCTGTATATATGTCCTGGTCCAGAGGTTTTCCCTGTATATTTCTGTATATATGTCCTGGTCCAGAGGGTTTCCCTGTATATTTCTGTATATATGTCCTGGTCCAGAGGGTTTCCCTGTATATTTCTGTATATATGTCCTGGTCCAGAGGTTTTCCCTGTATATTTCTGTATATATGTCCTGGTCCAGAGGTTTTCTCTGTATATTTCTGTATATATGTCCGGGTCCAGAGGTTTTCCTGTATATTTCTGTATATATGTCCTGGTCCAGAGGTTTTCCTGTATATTTCTGTATATGTCCTGGTCCAGAGGGTTTCCCTGTATATTTCTGTATATATGTCCTGGTCCAGAGGTTTTCCCTGTATATTTCTGTATATATGTCCTGGTCCAGAGGTTTTCCCTGTATATTTCTGTATATATGTCCTGGTCCAGAGGTTTTCTCTGTATATTTCTGTATATATGTCCTGGTCCAGAGGTTTTCCCTGTATATTTCTGTATATATGTCCTGGTCCAGAGGTTTTCCCCACTGTATATTTCTGTATATATGTCCTGGTCCAGAGGTTTCCCTGTATATTTCTGTATATATGTCCTGGTCCAGAGGTTTTCCTGTATATTTCTGTATATATGTCCTGGTCCAGAGGTTTTCCTGTATATTTCTGTATATTGTCCTGGTCCAGAGGTTTTCCCTGTATATTTCTGTATATATGTCCTGGTCCAGAGGTTTTCCCTGTATCTGTATATATGTCCTGGTCCAGAGGTTTTCCTGTATATTTCTGTATATATGTCCAGGTCCAGAGGTTTTCCCTGTATATTTCTGTATATATGTCCTGGTCTAGAGGTTTTCCTGTATATTTCTGTATATATGTCCTGGTCCAGAGGTTTCCCTGTATATTTCTGTATATATGTCCTGGTCCAGAGGTTTCCCTGTATATTTCTGTATATATGTCCTGGTCCAGAGGTTTTCCCTGTATATTTCTGTATATATGTCCTGGTCCAGAGGTTTTCTCTGTATATTTCTGTATATATGTCCTGGTCCAGAGGTTTTCCCTGTATATTTCTGTATATATGTCCTGGTCCAGAGGTTTTCCCTGTATATTTCTGTATATATGTCCTGGTCCAGAGGTTTTCCCTGTATATTTCTGTATATATGTCCTGGTCTAGAGGTTTTCCCTGTATATTTCTGTATATATGTCCTGGTCAGTCTAGAGGTTTTCCCTGTATATTTCTGTATATATGTCCTGGTCCAGAGGTTTTCCCTGTATATTTCTGTATATATGTCCTGGTCCAGAGGTTTTCCCTGTATATTTCTGTATATATGTCCCTGGTCAGAGGGTTTCCCTGTATATTTCTGTATATATGTCCTGGTCCAGAGGGTTTTCCCTGTATATTTCTGTATATATGTCCTGGTCCAGAGGTTTTCCCTGTATATTTCTGTATATATGTCCAGGTCAGAGGGTTTCCCTGTATTTTCCTCTGTATATTTCTGTATATATGTCCTGGTCCAGAGGTTTTCCCTGTATATTTCTGTATATATGTCCAGGTCCAGAGGTTTTCCCTGTATATTTCTGTATATATGTCCTGGTCCAGAGGTTTTCTCTGTATATTTCTGTATATATGTCCTGGTCCAGAGGTTTTCCCTGTATATTTCTGTATATATGTCCAGGTCCAGAGGTTTTCTCTGTATATTTCAATCCAGGTCTTTTTCCATCTTATTTATTTTGTGCAGCTTTTATTTGTAATTATTTAAAAACAAACAATATGGTAGTTATTTGATTAATGTCCATGGCTGTGTAGTGTGTGTGTGGCTATGTCCATGGCTGTGCAGTGTGTGTGTGGCTATGTCCATGGCTGTGCAGTGTGTGTGTGGCTATGTCCATGGCTGTGCAGTGTGTGTGTGTGGCTATGTCCATGGCTATGCAGTGTGTGTGTGTGTGTGTGTGGCTATGTCCATGGCTGTGCAGTGTGTGTGTGTGTGTGTGTGGCTATGTCCATGGCTGTGCAGTGTGTGTGTGGCTATGTCCATGGCTGTGTAGTGTGTGTGTGTGGCTATGTCCATGGCTATGCAGTGTGTGTGTGTGTGTGTGTGTGTGGCTATGTCCATGGCTGTGCAGTGTGTGTGTGTGGCTATGGCCATGGCTGTGCAGTGTGTGTGTGTGGCTATGGCCATGGCTGTGCAGTGTGTGTGTGGCTATGGCCATGGCTGTGCAGTGTGTGTGTGGCTATGTCCATGGCTGTGCAGTGTGTGTGTGGCTATGTCCATGGCTGTGCAGTGTGTGTGTGGCTATGTCCATGGCTGTGCAGTGTGTGTGTGTGTGTGTGGCTATGTCCATGGCTGTGCAGTGTGTGTGTGTGGCTATGGCCATGGCTGTGCAGTGTGTGTGTGGCTATGGCCATGGCTGTGCAGTGTGTGTGTGGCTATGTCCATGGCTGTGCAGTGTGTGTGTGTGGCTATGTCCATGGCTATGCAGTGTGTGTGTGTGTGTGTGTGGCTATGTCCATGGCTGTGCAGTGTGTGTGTGTGGCTATGGCCATGGCTGTGCAGTGTGTGTGTGTGTGTGGCTATGTCCATGGCTGTGCAGTGTGTGTGTGTGGCTATGTCCATGGCTGTGCAGTGTGTGTGTGGCTATGTCCATGGCTGTGCAGTGTGTGTGTGTGGCTATGTCCATGGCTGTGCAGTGTGTGTGTGGCTATGTCCATGGCTGTGCAGTGTGTGTGTGGCTATGTCCATGGCTGTGCAGTGTGTGTGTGGCTATGTCCATGGCTGTGCAGTGTGTGTGTGTGTGTGGCTATGTCCATGGCTGTGCAGTGTGTGTGTGGCTATGTCCATGGCTGTGCAGTGTGTGTGTGGCTATGTCCATGGCTGTGCAGTGTGTGTGTGGCTATGTCCATGGCTGTGCAGTGTGTGTGTGGCTATGTCCATGGCTGTGCAGTGTGTGTGTGTGCCTATGTCCATGGCTGTGCAGTGTGTGTGTGTGCCTATGTCCATGGCTGTGTAGTGTGTGTGTGGCTATGTCCATGGCTGTGCAGTGTGTGTGTGTGGCTATGTCCATGGCTGTGCAGTGTACACACGTGTTGTCTAGTCTAGTTATTAATGTTTAAAACGTTATTGTGTTTGCCCAGGCCTCTTTCTGGTCAGAGCCAATGAATATTAATGTTTGTGTATGTGTGTGTGTGTGTGTGTGTGTGTGGCTGTGCAGTGTTCTGTGTTGTCTCTCCCAGCCCACCCCCACCAGCCAATCAGAATGGAGGTGTGTGTGGCCACCATCTTGTCCTCTGCCTTCCTGGCTGTGGAATATGTTGATGCAGTTTTACCTGACAACCCTCTTCAGCCTTCACTACAATACGCTGAGGTAATACTGCTATACTATTACTATACCACTACTATACTACTATACTCTTACTATACCACTACTATGCTACTGGCTATGTACCACTACTATACTACTGCAGTTTTACCTGCTGGCTATGTCCATGGCTGTGTAATGTGCTGTGCCTATGTCCATGGCTGTGCAGTGTGTGTGTGTGGCTATGTCCATATACTACTGCAGTGTTTGTGGCTATGTCTTCATGGCTGTGCAGTGTGTGGTGTGTGGCTATGTCCTATACCACTACTATACAGTTTTGTGTGTGGCTATGTCCATGGCTGTACTACTATGTGTGTGGCTATGTCCATGCAGCTGTGCAAGTTCTATACTGTGTGGCTATGTCCATGGTGTACTGTGTGTGTGGCTACTAATATACCTACTGGCTGTGCACTGTAATACACTACTATACTATTAATACTAATATATTAATGTACTTAAACACTACTATATATTAATGTATTATGCTACTGCTGCTACTACTGCTATACTCTTTCTGCTACTGCTAATGCACTGCTATGAATATTAATGTTTTGCTACTGTGCTGTGTGTGCACTGTGTGTGTGTGCTGTTCTCAGTGTTGTCTCCTCCACTGCTACCCCCATTGTGCTGCTGGAGGTGAACAGTGCTGCTGTTGTCACTGCCTTGCTGTGTGCTAATATGTTGCTGCAGTTTTACCTGACTGTTGCTGCTCTTGCACTATTGTGCTACAATGCTGCCTGGAGCTGCTGCTAATACTGCTATACTATTACTATACCTGCTGCTGCTGCTACTATACTGCTGCTATACCACTACTATGCTGCTGCTGCTGCTGCTATACCACTGCTATACTACTGTGCTATTTTGCTGCTGCTGCTGTGCGCTGCTGCTGGATGCGCTGCTGCTATACTCTTACTATACCTGCTGTACTTGTGCTGTTACCACTGCTGCTACTGCTGCTGCTGCTGTTGACGCTGTGTACCAACTGCTGCTGCTATGCTGCTGCTATGCTGCTGCTATTGCTGCTGCTGCTGCTTGCTGTGCTGCTGCTGCTGCTGCTTTATACTGCTGCTGCTGCTGCTGCTGCTATGTGCTGTGCTGCTGCTGCTGCTGCCAGCTTACTGCTGTGCACTGCTATGCTATTAATACTAATATACTGCTGCTGCTGCCAACGCTGCTATGCGCTGCTGTACTGGCGTACCCATGCTGCTGCTGCTGCTGCTAATGCGCTGCTGTGCTGTTGTGCTATTGTGCTGCTGCTGCTGCTGCTGTGCTGCTGTGCTGCTGATGCTGCTGCTGCTGCTGCTGCTGCTATGCGCTGCTATGCTGGTAATACTAATATGCTGCTGCTGCTGCTGCTATGTGCTGCTACTGCTGTGTGCTATTATGCTGCTGCTGCTGCTGCTGTGCGCTGCTGTGCTGTGTGCTATTAATGCTGCTGCTGCTGCTGCTGCTGCTGCTGCTGTACTGTTAATACTAATGTACTGCTGTTATTAACACTGCTAATGCACTGCTGTGCTGGTAATGCTAATATGCTGCTGCTGCTGCTAATCTAATGCGCTGCTGCTGTGTGCTGTACTACTATGCTGCTACTGTTAATGCTGCTGTGCTGGTGGTACTGCTGCTGCTGTGCTATTGTGCTGTTGCTGCTTAATGCTGCTGCTGCTGCTGCTGTTGCGCTGCTGTGCTGTTGTGTGCTGGTATGCTGCTGCTGCTGCTGCTGCTGCTGTGCTAATGCTGTTATGCGCTGCTGTACTGCTGCTGCTGTTATTACTGCTGCTGCTGCTGCTGCTGCACTGCTGTGCTGTTGTGCTATTATACTGCTGTGCTGCTGTGCACTGCTGTACTGTTGGTATGCTGCTACTACTGCTGCTGCTGCTGCTGTGCGCTGCTGTGCTGCCAACATGCTGCTACGTTAATAATACTAACATATGCTGCTGCTGCTGCTATGCTATTGCTGCTGCTGTATACTACTACCACTAGCACTATTACTGCCATTAATACTAATATATGTGCTGGTGCTGCTGTGCTGTTGCTGCTGCTATTACGATACTACTACTACTACCTGTAATACTCTTAATGCTATTATGGTGCTGCTGCTGCTGTACTATTAATACTAATATACTACTACTACCATCACATTACTGCGCACTACTATACTGCTGCTAATATATTACTGCTGCTGCTGCTACTATACTACTACATGCAGCTGCTACTAGCTGTAGCTACGGCTACAATGCACTACTATACTGCTAATACTAACATACTACTACTGCCTACTATGCACTGGCTATACCATGCTAATACCTAATGCTACTATCAATACTACTGCTACTGCGCACTACTATACTAGAATGGCGATATTGTGCTGCTGCTGCTGATTAGAATACTACTGCTACTATGCAGCGGCTACTTACTATACTATCCTACTAGTGCTGCTGCTGATTATAATACTGCTGCCGCTATACTGCGGCAATACAGCTGCGCCTATAATAATTACTACTATGTAATGCTGCTGCTGTATACTGCTGCTATGCAGCTACACCTATAATACTACTACTAATATAATACTACTACCGCTATACTGATGCTATACAGCTACACCTATACTACTACTCTACTAATACTACTACCACTGCTACTGCTGCCATACAGCCACACCTATAATACTACTACTAATATAATACTACCTTGCTATACTATGCCTATACAGCTACACCTATACTACTACTAATATAATCCTCCTACTACACTACTACTGTTTACAGCTACACCTATACTACTACCAGCCTGGGGGTAATACTACTACCACTATACTGGCTGCTATACAGCTACACCTACTACTACTACTAATTAATACTACTACTATCTGGCTATACAGATGGACACCTATTCTTAGACTCTTTGATTCATTGACCACTATACTGACTGACTGACCTATTGAGCTGACTACTAATTCCAGGCAGTGACTGCTGCTGTACAGGCCACCTATAATATTACTACTAATTCCGGGCAGTGACTGGTTGCTGCTGACAGCGTTCAGGCCACTGACTGGTTGGCAGCCAGCCATAATACTACTACGTTCCCGGGCGGTGACTGGTTGGCCTGACTACTACAACGTTTCGGGCAGTGACTGGTTGACGAGCTGACTTTACTACAACTTTTACCGGGCAGTCTGGTTGACAGATGACTATAATACTACTACTACTACTTCGGGCAGACTCTTTAGACTTCATTGACTGACTGACTGACTGACTGACTGATTGAGCTGACTACACAACGTTCCAATATAATACTACTACCAGTGACTGCGCTTACAGCTACACCTATAATACTGACTACATAATACTACTGACGTTACGGGCTATGTATAAACTACTGGTTGGTACTGACTACACAACTTTCCAGGCACTGACTGGTTGGCCTGACTACACAGCGTTCGGGGCAGTGACTGGTTGGCGAGCTGACTACAATACTTTCCACTACTGACTGGTTGACTACTACTACTCTGGCAGCGTTCGGGCAGACTGGTTTGATTCATTAGCTGACGGACTGTTCCCGACTGACTGATTGAGCTGACTACACAACGTTCCCAGGCAGTGACTGGTTGGCGAGCTGACTACACAACGTTCGGGCAGTGACTGGTTGGCGAGCTGACTACACAACGTTCCGGGGCAGTGACTGGTTGGCGAGCTGACTACACAAACGTTCCAGGCAGTGACTGGTTGACGAGCTGACTGCACAGCGTTCCGGGCAGTGACTGGTTGAGCTGACTACACAACGTTCCAGGCAGTGGCTGGTTGGCGAGCTGACTACACAACGTTCGGGCAGTGACTGGTTGGCGAGCTGACTACACAGCGTTCCAGGCAGACAGATGGACATGTTCTTAGACTCTTTTATTCACTGATTGATGTCTGTTGATCTCTGTCCACCAGGTATGTGAATGAGAACTACACTAAATTCCAGATCGCCACCTGGGGTTCTCTCATCGTCCATGAGGCCATCTACTTCCTGTTTTGTTTACCTGGTTTCCTGTTTCAGTTCCTTCCTTCATGCAGAAGTACAAGATCAACAGGTAGATCCAACAGGGTGTTAGATCCAACAGGTAGGGAGGTGTTGGATCCAACAGGTAGGGGAGGATGTTAGATCCAACGGGTAGAGGGGAGGGTGTTAGATCCAACAGGTGGGGGAGGGTGTTAGATCCAACAGGTAAGGGGAGGTGTTAGGTCAGCAGGTGGGGGAGGTGAACAGATCAAACAGGTAAGGGAGGTGTTAGATCCAACAGGTAGGGGAGAGTGTTAGATCCAACAGGTAGGGGAGGTGTTAGATCCAACAGGTGGGGAGGGTGTTAGATCCAGCAGGTGGGAGGGGGTGTTAGATCAACAGGTAGGGGGAGGGGTGTTAGATCCAACAGGTAGGGGGTGTTAGATCCAACAGGTGGGGGAGGGTGTTAGATCCAACAGGTAGGGGGGAGGGGTGTTAGATCCAACAGGTAGGGGAGGGTGTTAGATCCAACAGGTAGGGGGAGGGTGTTAGATCCAACAGGTAGGGGAGGGTGTTAGATCAACAGGTAGGGAGGTGTTAGATCCAACAGGTAGAGGGGGGAGGTGTTAGATCAACAGGTAGGGGAGGTGTTAGATCCAACAGGTAGGGAGGGGTGTTAGATCCAACAGGTAGGGGGAGGGTGTTAGATCCAGCAGGTAGGGGGAGGTGTTAGATCCAACAGGTAGGGGGAGGGAGGTGTTAGATCCAACAGGTAGAGAGGAGGGGGTTGCAGATCAACAGGTAAGGAGGGTGTTAGATCCAACAGGTAGGGAGGGGGGGGGGTGTTAGATCAGCAGGTAGGGGAGGTGTTCGATCCAGCAGGTAGGGGAGGTGTTAGATCCAACAGGTGGGGGGGGAGTTAGATCCAGCAGGTAGGGGGAGATCCAACGGGGGGTGTTAGATCAGGCAGGTAGGGGGAGGTGTTCGTTCAACAGGTAGGGAGGTGTTTAGATCCAGCGAGGTGGGGAGGGTGTTGGATCCCGGCAGGTAGGGAGTGTTAGATCCAACAGGTATGGGAGGTGTTAGATCCAACAGGTATGGGGAGGGTGTTAGTTCCAACAGGTATGGGAGGTGTTAGATCCAACAGGTAGAGGGTGTTAGATCCAGCAGGTAGGGAGGTGTTAGATCCAACAGGTGGGGAGGTGTTAGATCCAACAGGTATGGGAGGGTGTTAGATCCAGCTTGGTAGGGAGGGTGTTAGATCAACAGGTAGGGGGAGGTGTTAGATCCAACAGGTAGGGGAGGATGTTAGATCCAACAGGTGGGGAGGGTGTTAGATCCAACAGGTAGGGGGAGGTGTTAGATCCAACAGGTAGGGGGAGGGGGTGTTAGATCCAACAGGTAGGGGGAGGATGTTAGATCCAACAGGTAGGGGTGTTAAGATCCAAAGGTAGGGGGGGATGTTAGATCCCACATGTAGGGGGGAGGTGTTAGATCAACAGGTAGGGGGAGGGTGTTAGATCCAACAGGTAGGGGGAGGGGTGTTAGTTCCAACAGGTAGGGGGAGGTGTTAGATCCAACAGGTGGGGGAGGGTGTTAGATCCAACAGGTAGGGGGGGGGTGTTAGATCCAACAGGTAGGGAGGGTGTTAGATCCAACAGGTGGGGGAGGGTGTTAGATCCAACAGGGTGGGGAGGGTGTTAGATCCAACAGGTATGGGAGGGTGTTAGATCCAACAGGTAGGGGGAGGGGTGTTAGATCCAACAGGTGGGGGGAGGGTGTTAGATCCAACAGGTATGGGGAGGGTGTTAGATCCAACAGGTAGGGGGGGTGTGTAGATCCAACAGGTAGGGGGGGAGGGTGTTAGATCCAACAGGTAGGGGGAGGTGTTAGATCCAACAGGTAAGGGAGGATGTTAGATCCAACAGATAGGGGGAGGGTGTTAAGTGTTATCCACATGTAGGGGAGGTGTTAGATCAACAGGGTAAGAGGAGGGTGTTAGATCCAACAGGTAGGGGGAGGGTGTTAGATCCAACAGGTAGGGGGAGGGTGTTAGATCCAGCAGGTAGGGGGGGGTGTTGGATCCCACATGTGAGGGGGGGAGGGTGTTAGATCCAGCAGGTAGGGGAGGGTGTTAGATCCAACAGGTAGGGGGGGTGTTAGATCAGCAGGGTAGGGAGGGTGTTAGTTCCAGCAGGTAGGGGGAGGTGTTAGATCAACAGGTGGGGGAGGGTGTTAGATCCAACAGGTAGGGGAGGGTGTTAGATTCAACAGGGTAGGGGTGTTAGATCCAACATGGTAGGGGGGTGTTAGATCCAACAGGTAGGGGAGGAGGTGTTAGATCCAACAGGTAGGGGAGGAAGTCGTTAGATCCAACAGGTAGGGGAGGTGTTAGATCCAACAGGTAGGGGAGGTGTTAGATCCAACAGGTAGGGGAGGGTGTTAGATCCAACAGGTAGGGAGGGTGTTAAGATCCAACAGGTAGGGGAGGGTGTTAGATCCAACAGGTAGGGGGTGTTAGATCAACAGGTAGGGGAGGGTGTTAGATCCAACAGGTATGGGAGGATGTTAGATCCAACAGGTAGGGAGGGTGTTAGATCCAACAGGTAGGGGAGGTGTTAGATCCAACAGGTAGGGGGAGGAGTGTTAAAGATCCAACAGGTAGGGGGGGGTGTTAGATCAACAGGTAGGGGCGGGGTGTTAGATCCCACCGGTAGGGAGGTGTTAGATCAACAGGTAGGGAGGGTGTTAGATCCAGCCGGCAGGGGAGGGTGTTAGATCCAACAGGTAGGGAGGGTGTTAGATCAACAGGGGGAGAGGTGTTAGATCCAGCAGGTGAGGGGGGGTGTTAGATCCAACAGGTAGGGGAGGTGTTAGATCTAACGGGTAGGGGAGGGTGTTAGATCCAACAGGTAGGGAGTGTTAGATCCAACAGGTAGGGGAGGGTGTTAGATCCAACAGGTAGGTGTTAGATCCAACAGGTAGGGGGAGGGTGTTAGATCAACAGGTAGGGGGGGGTTGGTCAACTTGGGTAGGGGAGGGAGGATGTTAGATCCAACAGGTAGGGGAGGGTGTTAGATCCAGCAGGTAGGGGAGGGTGTTAGATCCAACAGGTAGAAAGGGGAGGGTGTTAGATCAGCAGGTAGGGGAGGGGGGTGTTAGATCCAGCAGGTGGGGGGGGGTGTTAGATCCAACAGGTAGGAAAGTGTTAGATGAAGAGGTGGAAGTTTTTAACAATGATACTCCCTCCCTTTGTGTGTGTGTGTGTGTGTGTGTGTGTGTGTGTGTGTGTGTGTGTGTGTGTGTGTGTGTGTAGGACAAGCCAGAGACGTGGGAGCTTAGTGGAGTGTTTCAGGTGCTGCTGTTCCCAGCCACTTCTGTATCCAGCTGCCCATGATCTGTGGAGCGTGCCACTTCACTGGGTTCTTCAGCATCCCCTCGACTGGGACAGCATGCCCACGATAGTGGAGCCCAACACACACAACCTCCCTACGACTGGGACAACATGCCACGATGAGTCGGCCAACACACAACCTCCCCTCTGACTGGGACAGCATGCCACGATGGTGGGCCCAACACACACACAACCTCCCCTACGACTGGGACAGCATGCCACGATGGTGCGACCCAACACACACAACCTCCTACGACTGGAGCCCAGCATGCCACGATGGTACGACCCAACACACACACAACCTCCCCTACGACTGGGACAGCATGCCACGATGGTACGACCCAACACACACACAACCTCCCCTACGACTGGGACAGCATGCCACGATGGTACGACCCAACACACACACAACCTCCCCTACGACTGGGACAGCATGCCACGATGGTACGACCCAACACACACACAACCTCCCCTATGATTGGGACAGCATGCCACAATGGTACGACCCAACACACACACAACCTCCCCTACAAACTGGGACAGCATGCCACGATGGTACGACCCAACACACACACAACCTCCCCTACGACTGGGACAGCATGCCACGATGGTACGACCCAACACACACACAACCTCCCCTACGACTGGGACAGCATGCCACGATGGTACGACCCAACACACACACAACCTCCCCTACGACTGGGACAGCATGCCACGATGGTACGACCCAACACACACACCAACCTCCCTACGACTGGGACAGCATGCCACGATGGTACGACCCAACACACACACAAC
>NW_027040131.1:102244-145908 GCF_034236695.1 Oncorhynchus nerka
AGCTTCAACCCCAGGGTCATCGTCAACGCTGCTACCCTCACTGGTTAGTACCCTCACTGGTTAGTACCCTCACTGGTTAGTACCCTCACTGGTTAGTACCCTCACTGGTTAGTACCCTCACTGGTTAGTACCCTCACTGGTTAGTACCCTCACTGGTTAGTCGCGCTCACTGGTTAGTACCCTCACTGGTTAGTACCTCACTGGTTAGTACCCTCACTGGTTAATGCAGCTCACTGGTTAGTACCCTCACTGGTTAGTACCCTCACTGGTTAGTACCCTCACTGGTTAGTACCCTCACTGGTTAGTACCCTCACTGGTTAGTACCCTCACTGGTTAGTACCCTCACTGGTTAGTACGCTCACTGGTTAGTACGCTCACTGGTTAGTACCCTCACTGGTTAGTACCCTCACTGGTTAGTACCCTCACTGGTTAGTACCCTCACTGGTTAGTACCCTCACTGGTTAGTACCCTCACTGGTTAGTACCCTCACTGGTTAGTACCCTCACTGGTTAGTACCCTCACTGGTTAGTACCCTCACTGGTTAGTACGCTCACTGGTTAGTACCCTCACAGGTTAGTACCCCACTGGCCATACCCTCATAGTGCTACCCTCACTGGTTAGTACCCTCACTGGTTAGTACCCTCACTGGTTAGTACCCTCACTGGTTGTACCCTGTGTGTGTTGGTGCTCAAGCTTCAACCCCAGGGCCATCGTTGTTCTACCCTAACTGGCTAGTACTCACTGGTTAGTACCCTCACTGGTTGGCTACCCTCACTGGTTCACTACCCTGGCTGTGTGTTGGTCACTAACTGGCTAGTCTATTGGTCACTAACTGGCTGATCTATTGGTCACTAACTGGCTAGTCTATTTGTCACTAACTGGCTAGTCTATTGGTCACTAACTGGCTAGTCTATTGGTCACTAACTGGCTAGTCTATTGGTCACTAACTGGCTAGTCTGTGGTCACTAACTGGCTAGTCTATTGGTCACTAACTGGCTAGTCTATTGGTCACTAACTGGCTAGTCTATTGGTCACTAACTGGCTAGTCTATTGGTCACTAACTGGCTAGTCTATTGGTCACTAACTGGCTAGTCTATTGGTCACTAACTGGAGCTATGTCTCTGGTCACTAACTGGCTAGTCTTCACCAACTCTGACTGGTCACTAACTGGCTAGTAACACACACACACACACACACTGAAAAGCCATCCTCTATTATATTGGTCACTCGTGTTCTTCTATCAAAATGGAGTATGGATGGATGTTGTCTCTCTGTGTTCAGACAGGGTATGGAGGGTTCATACACACTGTGACTGGCTGTGTGTTAGGCCAGTGTGGTACAGCTTGTGGAGGATGCCGTTGTTTCACACATTACACCAGACAGGTCACTGAAAAGCCATCCTCTATTATAATTACACACACACACACACACACAACATCTGAAACAACCCTAAACAACTTCTATGTTAATGCCATCTTACGTGTGTGTGGAGGTGTTATATACACACTGTGTGTGTCTCTCTGTGTTAGGTGACTGGGTATGGAGCGTTTCTAGGAGTTTGTGACTGCTCCTCTGTGCGCACCTTAGGCCAGTGTGGTAACAGGACGGTACGGGTGTGGAACATTGACCTGTTTTGATTTTGTATTGATTTTACCAGACAGGTCATGAGACCTGGCCAAAATGGCAGCACACAAAGCTTAAAACATGTACAACTAAAACACTACAGTTTAAAGGTTAAGGTTGACTTTGGGCGCTAAAATAAAGGCTTTAAACTGTAGAACTGATCAATGCAGCGTCATAAGTTCAACACACACTGGAGGAGTTACTGGCTAGCTACAGTGGCTAGCAGCTAACGAACTAGCTAGAAACAGCACTGGAGGAGTTACTGGCTTCTGGCTGTTAATGCCCATCTGGAGGAGTTACTGGCTAGCTACAGTGGCTAGTAACAGACATCAACACACACTGGAGTGTTACTGGCTAGCTACAGTGGCTAGTTCTGAGGCCATCAACACACTGGAGGAGTTACTGGCTGCTACAGTGGCAGCGTTTCAACACACACTGGAGGAGTTACTGGCTGGCTACAGTGGCTCCTCATTGGGGAGTTACTGGCTAGCTACAGTGGCTACATAGCTAACAGGCTAGCTATGACAACACACACTGGAAAGCTGGCTAGCTACGTGGCTAGTCTTCTGGAACTAGCTATGACAACTGTTTTTTGATTTTTGTATTGATTTTCAACACACACTGGGGTTACTGGCTAGCTACAGTGGCTATCTTTTCCGAACATCAACACACACTGGAGGAACTGGCTAGCTACAAAGGCTTAAAACATGTACAACCATAAAACACTACAGTGGAGGTTAAAGGTTGACTTTGGGGGGCGCTAAAATAAAGGCTTTAAACTGTAGAACTGATCAATGCAGCGTCATACCAGGTCAGTTCAAGCACACACTGGAGGAGTTACTGGCTAGCTACAGTGGCTAGCTTCAGGAGGAGTTACTGGCTAGCTACTTAGCTAGCTATCAACACACACTGGAGGAGTTACTGGCTAGCTACAGTGGCTAGCTTAGCTAACGACCATCAACACACACTGGAGGAGTTACTGGCTAGCTACAGTGGCTAGCTTAGCTAACGACCATCAACACACACTGGAGGAGTTACTGGCTAGCTACAGTGGCTAGCAGCTGAACATCAAACACACACTGGAGGAGTTACTGGCTAGCTACAGTGGCTAGCTTAGCTAACGACCATCAACACACACTGGAGGAGTTACTGGCTAGCTACAGTGGCTAGCTTAGCTAACGACCATCAACACACACTGGAGGAGTTACTGGCTAGCTACAGTGGCTAGCTTAGCTAACGAACATCAACACACACTGGAGGAGTTACTGGCTAGCTACAGTGGCTAGCTTAGCTAACGAACTAGCTATGACAACACACACTGGAGGAGTTACTGGCTAGCTACAGTGGCTAGCTTAGCTAACGAACATCAACACACACTGGAGGAGTTACTGGCTAGCTACAGTGGCTAGCTTAGCTAACGACCATCAACACACACTGGAGGAGTTACTGGCTAGCTACAGTGGCTAGCTTAGCTAACGACCATCAACACACACTGGAGGAGTTACTGGCTAGCTACAGTGGCTAGGCTAGCTAGTGACTAACGAACATCAACACACACTGGAGGAGTTACTGGCTAGCTACAGTGGCTAGCTTAGCTAACGAACATCAACACACACTGGAGGAGTTACTGGCTAGCTACAGTGACTAGCTTAGCTAACGTACTAGCTAAGACACATCAACACATACTGGAGGAGTTACTGGCTAGCTACAGTGACTAGCTTAGCTAACGTACTAGCTAAGACACATCAACACATACTGGAGGAGTTACTGGCTAGCTACAGTGACTAGCTTAGCTAACGTACTAGCTAAGACACATCAACACATACTGAGGAGTTACTGGCTAGCTACAGTGACTAGCTTAGCTAACGTACTAGCTAAGACACATCAACACATACTGGAGGAGTTACTGGCTAGCTACAGTGACTAATAACGCTTAGCTAACGTGGCTACTAGCTAAGACACATCAACACATACTGGAGGAGTTACTGGCTAGCTACAGTGACTAGCTTAGCTAACGTACTAGCTAAGACACATCAACACATACTGGAGGAGTTACTGGCTAGCTACAGTGACTAGCTTAGCTAACGTACTAGCTAAGACACATCAACACATACTGGAGGAGTTACTGGCTAGCTACAGGGGCTAGCTTAGCTAACGAACTAGCTCTGTCGGTGACACGGCGCGCATGATCAGAATGACACATCAATCACAACACATCCATACCGGAGGAGTTCTGTTAGTGTTCTAGAACCATGACGACCACAACCCCATCTGTTAGTGTTCTAGAACCATGACGACCACAACCCCTTCTGTTAGTGTTCTAGAACCATGACGACCACAACCCCTTCTGTTAGTGTTCAGGAACCATGACGACCACAACCCCTTCTGTTCTGTTCTGTTTGCTGAGGGGTTGGATTGCTGAGAGACGCTGGCTGTTGTCCTGTTGGACATTAACAATACACTTTTCTCTTTCACTGTTTGTCTCTCTCCAGGTTCCCTACCTGAAGAAAGGAATGTCTGGGAGACCGACACGAACACTGGTAGAGTTCGCTGCTGGACTGGCCAACCAAGCCTGAAGACACACACACACACCACACCTACACACACTGAGCTGGCTGGAGAAGGATTATTCTGTAGAGACAGAGACACTGGTACTGTGTAGAGTTACAGACTGCTTCCCAAATAGCACCTTATTCCCTCCCCATAGGAGTCTGGTCTAAAGTAGTGAACTATATAGGGAATAGGATGCTATTTGGGATGTATCCTGAGTCATCTGGTAGTAGCCTGCTGTGCATCCAGAGGGCTGAAGAGGACATTTCCACCCCAGTGCCCCAGCACATGTAACATGCAAGAACGCAAGATGGTCTTTTTTTTGCATAGCGTTCTTGCGATGCATATTAGGGTAAAAATGAGGTTTCAGTGACAGTGAGTTAACCAACCTCTTCTGTCCAGTAGTTGTGGGAGAAACTAATGCTGAAGTTGGTGTGCACTTCTGCAAAAAAAAAACTGTCAAATATTATTATTGCCAGTCATTTAAATAAAACACCAATAAAACAATTTTGGGGGATCAATGTGTCTTGTCACTATATTATAGTGTAAATGACAAATTGTTTTAATTGCAAAACATTTATTTTAATCAAACCTTTTTTTATATATATAGTCATTAAGTAGAACCTATTACATTGCCAGTGTGGCATGTCCTAGTTGCTATATTTATCAACTTTTCGGACTACCCTGGCAACTTTTTTTTTTTTTCAAACAGCACCTAGCAACAAATGTAGCTACTTTTAAAAATTTGTTTGGAACTTTTAGCAACTTTTGAAAAGTGACTCAAACGCACGCATTTCCCCCTCTGACAAACGATTTTCTCTGTCACACAACTCAGTCACAACACACGTGCCTGGCTGCAATAGTGCATTGTGAGTGACGCCTGCAGCAAACCCAATGAATATAGTTGCTCACGAATGTTTGATCTTGAACAGAATTTACAACATCAATCAACATGTTTTCTCAATCAAAAGTGTACAGCCAGAAGAAGTACAGAAAAGAGTGGGACTCTGCACCTGAACAAATGTCAATTTGAGGAACGTTTTTGCGTATCATACGTAATGACGCAGATTTTACGTTATCACGCAATGACATCACAACGTCATTTTAGTTGGCAACACTGCAAACAACCATCTAGTATGTCTTCCTCCATGGGCAGCGGGATGTTCCCCGGCCAGCAGTCCGCTGGTCCTCACCCTGTCGGCGGCCCGGGTCAGCCGGGACTACTATCTGGAGCTCCGGGGAACAGGGTCCAGGGCCCCAACACTCTGGTAGACGACCTAGAGGCTTCTTTCGAGGTACGACAGCAACAGCTAGCCGTGGTATAGCTAACGTAATGATACTAGCTAGCCGTGGTATAGCTAACGGAATGATACTAGCTAGCCGTGGTATAGCTAACGGAATGATACTAGCTGGCCGTGGTATAGCTAACGGAATGATACTAGCTAGCCGTGGTATAGCTAACGTAATGATACTAGCTGGCCGTGGTATAGCTAACCTAATGATACTAGCTGGCCGTGGTATAGCTAACGGAATGATACTAGCTAGCCGTGGTATAGCTAACGGAATGATACTAGCTAGCCGTGGTATAGCTAACGGAATGATACTAGCTGGCCGTGGTATAGCTAACGGAATGATACTAGCTAGCCGTGGTATAGCTAACGTAATGATACTAGCTGGCCGTGGTATAGCTAACCTAATGATACTAGCTGGCCGTGGTATAACTAACGGAATGATACTAGCTAGCCGTGGTATAGCTAACGTAATGATACTAGCTGGCCGTGGTATAACTAACGGAATGATACTAGCTAGCCGTGGTATAGCTAGCTAGCTGGCCGTGGTATAGCTAACGGAATGATACTAGCTGGCCGTGGTATAGCTAACGGAATGATACTAGCTGGCCGTGGTATAGTTAATGTAATGATACTAGCTAGCCGTGGTATAGCTAACCTAATGATACTAGCTAGCCGTGGTATAGCTAACCTAATGATACTAGCTGGCCGTGGTATAGCTAACGTAATGATACTAGCTGGCCGTGGTATAGCTAACGGAATGATACTAGCTGGCCGTGGTATAGCTAACGTAATGATACTAGCTAGCCGTGGTATAGCTAACGGAATGATACTAGCTGGCCGTGGTATAGCTAACGGAATGATACTAGCTGGCCGTGGTATAGCGGAATGATACTAGCTAGCCGTGGTATAGCTAACGGAATGATACTAGCTAGCCGTGGTATAGCTAACGTAATGATACTAGCTGGCCGTGGTATAGCTAACGTAATGAAACTAGCTGGCCGTGGTATAGCTAACGGAATGATACTAGCTAGCCGTGGTATAGCTAACGTAATGATACTAGCTAACCGTGGTATAGCTAACGTAATGATACTAGCTGGCCGTGGTATAGCTAACGGAATGATACTAGCTGGCCGTGGTATAGTTAATGTAATGATACTAGCTAGCCGTGGTATAGCTAACGGAATGATACTAGCTGACCGTGGTATAGCTAACGTAATGATACTAGCTGGCCGTGGTATACGGAATGATACTAGCTAGCCGTGGTATAGCTAATGTAATGATACTAGCTCGCCGTGGTATAGCTAACGGAATGATACTAGCTAGCCGTGGTATACGGAATGATACTAGCTAACCGAACTAGTGTTACTAGCGTTAGCTAGCTACATTGTTGTTGTGCAGAGAGCAGTGTAGTCTGCTTAGGGGACAACGGCTCATCGTAATGTCTGGAACAGAGCGAATGGCATCAAACACCTGGAAACCAAACTAATGTGTTTGATGTATTTAATACCGTTTCATTGATTTACGCTCTAGTCATTACTACGAGCCCGTTCGCCCCAATTTAAAGTGCCACCAACCTGGGCTGCAAGCATACTTTGCGTCTCGTGTTTTACTGGCTTTCCAGGACACAACTAGCACTTATATGTAACTCAATGTCATGTTATAGCTATAGCTAAGTACATTTTTATCTCTGGTCTGGCCTTACTGAAGCTAGTTAAGTGTTAGTCGTGAACTGTTAACCAGTTGTCTTGTGTCAGCAGGCTTGCTTTGCGTCCCTAGTGAGTCAAGACTACGTGAACGGAACCGACCAGGAGGAAATTCGGACAGGTGAGACCAGTAAAGTTCACGACCCAAAAGGGCACCGTATTCCCAGACGAGCTCCTAGGTGACCAACAACCATCCTCCTGGATAGCGACAGGGTATGCATGGTTTTTCTCCAGCCCTGTTTTAACACCTGATTTAGCCAATCAGGGTCCAGATGAGCAGCTGTTTGGTAGAAGCAGGTGTTTTACAGCAGGGCTGTAGCAAAAACCTGCACACCCAGTAATTCAGGAGGAGAGTTGGCTAGCCTTGGGGCAGTTAGCATTGTAAACAGTTTGAAACACATTCATTAAAAATATATATTTATTTAATTACTTTGCTTATCTAGCTAAAATTAACTGACTTGCATGTTGTGAGTGTCTCTCTCTTTAACCTGTCTCTCTTTAACCTGTCTGTTTCTCAGTCTCTCTCTCTCTAACCTATCCTGTCTGTTTCCCTGTCTCTCTCTCTAACCTGCCTGTCTCTCTCTCTCTAACTTGTCTGTTTCTCGGTCTCTCTCTCTCTATTCTGTCTCTCTCTATTCTGTCTCTCTCTATTCTGTCTGTTTCCCTGTCTGTCTCTCTCTCTCTCTCTAACCTGTCTGTTTCTCGGTCTCTCTCTCTAACCTGTCTCTCTCTAACCTGTTTCTCTCCCCAGGTGTGGATCAGTGTATTCAGAAGTTTCTGGATGTCGCCAGACAGACAGAATGTTTCTTCCTGCAGAAGCGTCTTCAGTTATCAGTCCAGAAACCCGACCAGGTGGTCAAAGAGGTAGGTGATACTGTATACCAGGGGTATTCAATTCATACCCTACCACCTGTCCCAGGTCTAAATCAGTCCAGAAACCCGACCAGGTGGTCAAAGAGGTAGGTGATACTGTATACCAGAGGTATTCAATTCTTACACTACCAGCTTTGCTGTTCTACATGGCCATTTAATAGCACCAACCTGGTGTCCCAGGTCTAAATCAGTCCCTGGTTAGAGGGGAACAACCCACCTGGTGTCCCAGGTCTAAATCAGTCCCTGGTTAGAGGGGGATCACCTACCTGGTGTCCCAGGTCTAAACCAGTCCCTGATTAGAGGGGAATCACCCACCTGGTGTCCCAGGTCTAAACCAGTCCCTGATTAGAGGGGAATCACCCACCTGGTGTCCCAGGTCTAAACCAGTCCCTGATTAGAGGGAAGAATGACTGGTGTCCCAGGTCTAAATCAGTCCCTGGTTAGAGGGGAATCACTCACCTGGTGTCCCAGGTCTAAATCAGTCCCTCGTTAGAGGGGAATCACTCACCTGGTGTCCCAGGTCTAAACCAGTCCCTGATTAGAGGGGAATCACCCACCTGGTGTCCCAGGTCTAAACCAGTCCCTGGTTAGAGGGGAATCACCCACCTGGTGTCCCAGGTCTAAACCAGTCCCTGATTAGAGGGGAATCACCCACCTGGTGTCCCAGGTCTAAACCAGTCCCTGGTTAGAGGGGAATCACCCACCTGGTGTCCCAGGTCTAAATCAGTCCCTGGTTAGAGGGGAATCACCTACCTGGTGTCCCAGGTCTAAATCAGTCCCTGGTTAGAGGGGAATCACCCACCTGGTGTCCCAGGTCTAAACCAGGCCCTGATTAAGAGGGGAACAATGGGAGAGAAAAGCCAGTGGAAATGGGTTCTAGAATTTGATGGCTCTATATGGATTAGGTGAAGTCGCTGGGTTCTAGAATTTGATGGCTCTATATGGATTAGGTGAAGTCGCTGGGTTCTAGAATTTGATGGCTCTATATGGATTAGGGTGAAGTCGCTGGGTTCTAGAATTTGATGGCTCTATATGGATTAGGGTGAAGTCTCCACTAGATGCTGATCTTGGGTCAGTGTTACATTTTCCCCACTAATGGTTAATGTTAGGATTGGGGGAGGGGAGGCTTATCTTAGATCTGTGCCTAAGGGGAAACTTCACCAGTATGGGGATGTTCTGGTGTTAGGACAGCCTCCCTCTGCTGTTAACAGCTAGTCCATCTCTTCTCTATTCTGGTGTTAGGACATCCTCCCTCTGCTGTTATAACAGCTAGTCCATCTCTTCTCTATTCTGGTGTTAGAACAGCCTCCCTCTGCTGTTAACAGCTAGTCCATCTCTTCTCTATTCTGGTGTTAGGACAGCCTCCCTCTGCTGTTATAACAGCTAGTCCATCTCTTCTCTATTCTGGTGTTAGAACAGCCTCCCTCTGCTGTTAACAGCTGGTCCATCTCTTCTCTATTCTGGTGTTAGGACAGCCTCCCTCTGCTGTTAACAGCTGGTCCATCTCTTCTCTATTCTGGTGTTAGAACAGCCTCCCTCTGCTGTTAACAGCTGGTCCATCTCTTCTCTATTCTGGTGTTAGGACAGCCTCCCTCTGCTGTTAACAGCTGGTCCATCTCTTCTCTATTCTGGTGTTAGGACAGCCTCCCTCTGCTGTTAACAGCTAGTCCATCTCTTCTCCCTCTCTCTTCTCTCCAGGATGTGTCTGAGCTGCGGAATGAACTCCAGAGGAAAGAGCTGCTTGTTCAGAAACACCTGTCTAAGCTGCACCACTGGCAGCAGGTACGTCCTCCGTGACCCGGAAACTGATACGTTGTTGAGGAGTGTGTAAATGTGTTGGTAGGCCAACAGAAGGCTGTCCTCACTTCCTCCATAGCTTCCCTTTAGACCAGGAAGCAGAGTCCTCCATAGCCTCCTTTTAACCAGGAAGTAGAGTTCTCCCCTTCTCCATAGCCTCCTCTAGGCCAGGAAGCAGAGTCCTCCCTCCTCCATAGCCTCCTTCAGACCAGGAAACAGAGTCCTCCCCTCCTCCATAGCCTCCTTTAGACCAGGAAGCAGAGTCCTCCTCCTCCATAGCCTCCTTTAGACCAGGAAGCAGAGTCCTCCCTCCATAGCCTCCTTTAGACCAGGAAGCAGAGTCCTCCCCCTCCTCCATAGCCTCCTTTAGACCAGGAAGCAGAGTCCTCCCCTCCTCCATAGCCTCCTTTAGACCAGGAAGCAGAGTCCTCCCTCCTCCATAGCCTCCTTTAGGGGCCAGGGAAGCAGAGTCCTCCCCTCCTCCATAGCCTCCTTTAGGCCAGGAAGCAGAGTCCTCCCTCCTCCGTAGCCTCCTTTAGACCAGGAAGCAGAGTCCTCCATAGCCTCCTTTAACCAGGAAGCAGACTCCTCCCCTCCTCCATAGCCTCCTTAACCAGGAAGCAGACTCCTCCCCTCCTCCATAGCCTCCTTTAGGCCAGGAAGCAGAGTCCTCCCTCCTCCATAGTCTCCTTTTAACCAGGAAGCAGATTCCTCCCCTCCTCCATAGCCTCCTTTAGGCCAGGAAGCAGAGTCCTCCTCCATAGCCTCCTTTTAGGGGCCAGGAAGCAGAGTCCTCCCCTCCTCCGTAGCCTCCTTTAGACCAGGAAGCAGAGTCCTCCATAGCCTCCCCTTTAACCAGGAAGCAGACTCCTCCCCTCCTCCATAGCCTCCTTTAGGCCAGGAAGCAGAGTCCTCCCCTCCTCCATAGCCTCCTTTAGGCCAGGAAGCAGAGTCCTCCCCTCCTCCATAGCCTCCTTTAGACCAGGAAGCAGAGTCCTCCCCTCCTCCATAGCCTCCTTTAGGGGCCAGGAAGCAGAGTCCTCCCCTCCTCCATAGCCTCCTTTAGGCCAGGAAGCAGAGTCCTCCCCTCCTCCGTAGCCTCCTTTAGACCAGGAAGCAGAGTCCTCCATAGCCTCCTTTTAACCAGGAAGCAGACTCCTCCCCTCCTCCATAGCCTCCTTTTAACCAGGAAGCAGACTCCTCCCCTCCTCCATAGCCTCCTTTAGGCCAGGAAGCAGAGTCCTCCCCTCCTCCATAGTCTCCTTTTAACCAGGAAGCAGATTCCTCCCCTCCTCCATAGCCTCCTTTAGGCCAGGAAGCAGAGTCCTCCTCCATAGCCTCCTTTAGGGGCCAGGAAGCAGAGTCCTCCCCTCCTCCATAGCCTCCTTTAGACCAGGAAGCAGAGTCCTCCTCCATAGCCTCCTTTAGGGGCCAGGAAGCAGAGTCCTCCCCTCCTCCATAGCCTCCTTTAGGCCAGGAAGCAGAGTCCTCCCCTCCTCCGTAGCCTCCTTTAGACCAGGAAGCAGAGTCCTCCATAGCCTCCTTTTAACCAGGAAGCAGACTCCTCCCCTCCTCCATAGCCTCCTTTAGGCCAGGAAGCAGACTCCTCCCCTCCTCCATAGCCTCCTTTAGGCCAGGAAGCAGAGTCCTCCATAGCCTCCTTTAGGCCAGGAAGCAGAGTCCTCCCCTCCTCCGTAGCCTCCTTTAGACCAGGAAGCAGAGTCCTCCATAGCCTCCTTTAGGCCAGGAAGCAGAGTCCTCCCCTCCTCCTTTAGACCAGGAAGCAGAGTCCTCCCCTCCTCCATAGCCTCCTTTAGGCCAGGAAGCAGAGTCCTCCCCTCCTCCATAGCCTCCTTTAGGCCAGGAAGCAGAGTCCTCCATAGCCTCCTTTAGGCCAGAAGCAGAGTCCTCCATAGCCTCCTTTAGGCCAGGAAGCAGAGTCCTCCATAGCCTCCTTTAGGCCAGGAAGCAGAGTCCTCCATAGCCTCCTTTAGGCCAGGAAGCAGAGTCCTCCATAGCCTCCTTTAGGCCAGGAAGCAGAGTCCTCCATAGCCTCCTTTAGGCCAGGAAGCAGAGTCCTCCATAGCCTCCTTTAGGCCAGGAAGCAGAGTCCTCCATAGCCTCCTTTAGGCCTGGAAGCAGAGTCCTCCATAGCCTCCTTTAGGCCAGGAAGCAGAGTCCTCCATAGCCTCCTTTAGGCCAGGAAGCAGAGTCCTCCATAGCCTCCTTTAGGCCAGGAAGCAGAGTCCTCCATAGCCTCCTTTAGGCCAGGAAGCAGAGTCCTCCATAGCCTCCTTTAGGCCAGGAAGCAGAGTCCTCCATAGCCTCCTTTAGACCAGGAAGCAGAGTCCTCCCCTCCTCCATAGCCTCCTTTAGGCCAGGAAGCAGAGTCCTCCCTTCCTCCATAGCCTCCTTTAGGCCAGGAAGCAGAGTCCTCCCCTCCTCCATAGCCTCCTTTTAACCAGGAAGTAGAGTCCTCCATAGTCTCCTTTAGACCAGGAAGCAGAGTCCTCCCCTCCTCCATAGTCTCCTTTAGGCCAGGAAGCAGAGTCCTCCATAGCCTCCTTTAGGCCAGGAAGCAGAGTCCTCCATAGCCTCCTTTAGGCCAGGAAGCAGAGTCCTCCATAGCCTCCTTTAGGCCAGGAAGCAGAGTCCTCCATAGCCTCCTTTAGACCAGGAAGCAGAGTCCTCCCCTCCTCCATAGCCTCCTTTAGACCAGGAAGCAGAGTCCTCCCCTCCTCCATAGCCTCCTTTAGACCAGGAAGCAGAGTCCTCCCCTCCTCCATAGCCTCCTTTAGACCAGGAAGCAGAGTCCTCCCCTCCTCCATAGCCTCCTTTTAACCAGGAAGCAGAGTCCTCCCCTCCTCCATAGCCTCCTTTAGGCCAGGAAGCAGAGTCCTCCCCTCCTCCATAGCCTCCTTTAGGCCAGGAAGCAGAGTCCTCCTCCATAGCCTGCTTTAGACCAGGAAGCAGAGTCCTCCCCTCCTCCATAGCCTCCTTTAGGCCAGGAAGCAGAGTCCTCCCCTCCTCCATAGCCTCCTTTTGACCAGGAAGCAGACTCCTCTCCTCCTCCATAGCCTTCTTTAGGCCAGGAAGCAGAGTCCTCCCCTCCTCCATAGCCTCCTTTAGGCCAGGAAGCAGACTCCTCCCCTCCTCCATAGCCTCCTTTAGGCCAGGAAGCAGAGTCCTCCCCTCCTCCATAGCCTCCTTTAGGCCAGGAAGCAGAGTCCTCCCCTCCTCCATAGCCTTCTTTAGGCCAGGAAGCAGAGTCCTCCCCTCCTCCATAGCCTCCTTTAGGCCAGGAAGCAGACTCCTCCCCTCCTCCATAGCCTCCTTTTAACCAGGAAGCAGAGTCCTCCCCTCCTCCATAGCCTCCTTTAGGCCAGGAAGCAGAGTCCTCCATAGCCTCCTTTTGACCAGGAAGCAGAGTCCTCCATAGCCTCCTTTTGACCAGGAAGCACAAGTGTATTCTATATGAGTGAAATCTGACACTCCCCCCCCCTTGTTTTCTGGGAGGAGAAATGATACACTAGTCTATCACGTTACACCTTTCATGTTGCGACCCCTGGAAACCTCATTTACCTGTGGAGGAGTGTCATTTCATACAAGCGTGCTTTAGTCCACTTTCCCTCCTCGCCACCTCTCCTCGGTTTACCTTTTGACCTTTTTGGAAAGGAGACGAGAGTGGACGGAGGAGTTGATTAAATCTAATTGAGAAAAAGGCCGTGTTCTACTTTGCTGGCTCAGTGCCGCTTCACTTCCTGGATCCTGTCTCGTTCTGTTTTTGAACGGGGCTTCAAGGAATATATCAAATTGATGAAAATCCTTTTAAGATATATAGGTGACATATCAGGTCTGTAGGTAATGTGTCTGGTCCAGCATCATGATACCATGTCTGTCTGTAGGTAATGTGTCTGGTCCAGCATCATGATACCATGTCTGTCTGTAGGTAATATAATGGCTGTTCTGTCTCTAGGTAATATAATGTCTGTAGGTAATATGTCTGTTCTGTCTGTAGTTAATATCATGGCTGTTCTGTCTGTAGTTAATATAATGTCTGGTCTGTCTGTAGGTAATATCATGTCTGGTCTGTCTGTAGGTAATATCATGTCTGGTCTGTCTGTAGGTAATATCATGTCTGGTCTGTCTGTAGGTAATATCATGTCTGGTCTGTCTGTAGGTAATATCATGGCTGTTCTGTCTGTGGTTAATATGTCTGTTCTGTCTGTGGTTAATATGTCTGTTCTGTCTGTGGTTAATATGTCTGTTCTGTCTGTAGTTAATATGTCTGTTCTGTCTGTAGTTAATATCATGGCTGTTCTGTCTCTAGGTAATATAATGTCTGTTCTGTCTGTGGTTAATATAATGTCTGTTCTGTCTGTAGGTAATATCATGTCTGTCTGTTCTGTCTCTAGGTAATATAATGTCTGTAGGTAATATATAATCTCTGTTCTGTCTGTAGGTAATATGTCTGTTCTGTCTGTAGTTAATATCATGGCTGTTCTGTCTGTAGGTAATATAATGTCTGGTCTGTCTGTAGGTAATATAATGTCTGGTCTGTCTGTAGGTAATATAATGTCTGGTCTGTCTGTAGGTAATATCATGTCTGGTCTGTCTGTAGGTAATATAATGTCTGGTCTGTCTGTAGGTAATATAATGTCTGTTCTGTCTGTAGGTAATATCATGTCTGGTCTGTCTGTAGTTAATATAATGTCTGGTCTGTCTGTAGGTAATATGTCTGTTCTGTCTGTAGGTAATATAATGTCTGTTCTGTCTCTAGGTAATATAATGTCTGTTCTGTCTGTAGGTAATATAATGTCTGGTCTGTCTGTAGGTAATATCATGGCTGTTCTGTCTGTAGGTAATATAATGTCTGGTCTGTCTGTAGTTAATATAATGGCTGTTCTGTCTCTAGGTAATATAATGGCTGTTCTGTCTCTAGGTAATATAATGTCTGTTCTGTCTGTAGGTAATATAATGTCTGTTCTGTCTGTAGGTAATATAATGTCTGGTCTGTCTGTAGGTAATATAATGTCTGTTCTGTCTGTAGGTAATATAATGTCTGTTCTGTCTGTAGGTAATATAATGTCTGTTCTGTCTGTAGGTAATATAATGTCTGTTCTGTCTGTAGGTAATATAATGTCTGGTCTGTCTGTAGGTAATATAATGTCTGGTCTGTCTGTAGTTAATATCATGGCTGTTCTGTCTGTAGGTAATATAATGTCTGGTCTGTCTGTAGTTAATATAATGTCTGGTCTGTCTGTAGTTAATATAATGTCTGGTCTGTCTGTAGGTAATATGTCTGTTCTGTCTGTAGGTAATATGTCTGTTCTGTCTGTAGTTAATATGTCTGTTCTGTCTGTAGGTAATATCATGTCTGTTCTGTCTGTAGGTAATATCATGTCTGTTCTGTCTGTAGGTAATATCATGTCTGTTCTGTCTCTAGGTAATATCATGTCTGTTCTGTCTGTAGGTAATATCATGTCTGTTCTGTCTGTGGTTAATATAATGTCTGTTCTGTCTGTAGGTAATATCATGTCTGTCTGTTCTGTCTGTAGGTAATATCATGTCTGTTCTGTCTGTAGGTAATATCATGTCTGTTCTGTCTGTAGGTAATATCATGTCTGTTCTGTCTGTAGGTAATATCATGTCTGTTCTGTCTGTAGGTAATATCATGTTTGTTCTGTCTGTAGGTTCTGGAGGATGTCAGTGTCCAGCATCGTAAACCGTCAGATCTCCCTCCACCTGGACCCCTGGCCTTCCTGGAACAGGCCTCAGCTAGTCTACCTGCTGCACCACTCAAACAGACCTGACACACACACCTGTCTCTCTCTTCACCTGGACCCCTGGCCTCAGCTAGTCTACCTGCTGCACCACTCAAACAAACCTGACACACACACCTGTCTCTCCCTCCACCTGGACCCCTGGCCTCAGCTAGTCTACCTGCTGCACCACTCAAACAGACCTGACACACACACCTGTCTCTCCCTCCACCTGGACCCCTGGCCTCAGCTAGTCTACCTGCTGCACCACTCAAACAGACCTAACACACACACCTGTCTCTCCCTCCACCTGGACCCCTGGCCTTCCTGGAACAGGCCTCAGCTAGTCTACCTGCTGCACCACTCAAACAGACCTAACACACACACCTGTCTCTCTCCTGGAAAGTACATCATCTTTGTTTTCTTTTTGACTTGTGTAAATATTTCTGTTGTTTTGTCCTGACAGAATAAATGAGTTTGGATCAGAACACCATCTGTTGTTTAGTCCTGACAGAATAAATGAGTTTGGATCAGAACACCACCTGTTTTGTCCTGACAGAATAAATGAGTTTGGATCAGAACACCAGCTGTTGTTTTGTCCTGACAGAATAAATGAGTTTGGATCAGAACACCAGCTGTTGTTTTGTCCTGACAGAATAAATGAGTTTGGATCAGAACACCACCTGTCGTTTTGTCCTGACAGAATAAATGAGTTTGGATCAGAACACCACCTGTTTTGTCCTGACAGAATAAATGAGTTTGGATCAGAACACCACCTGTCGTTTTGTCCTGACAGAATGAGTGAGTTTGGATCAGAACACCACCTGTCGTTTTGTCCTGACAGAATAAATGAGTTTGGATCAGAACACCAGCTGTTGTTTTGTCCTGACAGAATAAATGAGTTTGGATCAGAACACCACCTGTCGTTTTGTCCTGACAGAATAAATGAGTTTGGATCAGAACACCTGTTGTTTTGTCCTGACAGAATAAATGAGTTTGGATCAGAACACCAGCTGTTGTTTTGTCCTGACAGAATAAATGAGTTTGGATCAGAACACCAGCTGTTGTTTTGTCCTGACAGAATAAATGAGTTTGGATCAGAACACCACCTGTTTTGTCCTGACAGAATAAATGAGTTTGGATCAGAACACCAGCTGTTGTTTTGTCCTGACAGAATAAATTAGTTTGGATCAGAACACCATCTGTTGTTTTGTCCTGACAGAATAAATTAGTTTGGATCAGAACACCACCTGTTTTGTCCTGACAGAATAAATGAGTTTGGATCAGAACACCACCTGTCGTTTTGTCCTGACAGAATGAGTGAGTTTGGATCAGAACACCACCTGTCGTTTTGTCCTGACAGAATAAATGAGTTTGGATCAGAACACCAGCTGTTGTTTTGTCCTGACAGAATAAATGAGTTTGGATCAGAACACCACCTGTCGTTTTGTCCTGACAGAATAAATGAGTTTGGATCAGAACACCTGTTGTTTTGTCCTGACAGAATAAATGAGTTTGGATCAGAACACCAGCTGTTGTTTTGTCCTGACAGAATAAATGAGTTTGGATCAGAACACCAGCTGTTGTTTTGTCCTGACAGAATAAATGAGTTTGGATCAGAACACCACCTGTTTTGTCCTGACAGAATAAATGAGTTTGGATCAGAACACCAGCTGTTGTTTTGTCCTGACAGAATAAATGAGTTTGGATCAGAACACCATCTGTTGTTTTGTCCTGACAGAATAAATGAGTTTGGATCAGAACACCAGCTGTCGTTTTGTCCTGACAGAATAAATGAGTTTGGATCAGAACACCAGCTGTCGTTTTGTCCTGACAGAATAAATGAGTTTGGATCAGAACACCACCTGTTTTGTCCTGACAGAATGAGTGAGTTTGGATCAGAACACCAGCTGTCGTTTTGTCCTGACAGAATAAATGAGTTTGGATCAGAACACCAGCTGTCGTTTTGTCCTGACAGAATAAATGAGTTTGGATCAGAACACCAGCTGTCGTTTTGTCCTGACAGAATAAATGAGTTTGGATCAGAACGAAAATCAATCTAAGAAAGATGTCAATGATTTACTATCTTTTTAGTTGGTCAAGGTGCCAATGATTTTGGACGTTGTGGATGTTGATCTGACGGTGAACGAGAGAATTGGTTTATGTGAACCAGAGAATTGGTTTATGTGAACCAGAGAATTGGTTTATGTGAACCAGAGAATTGGTTTATGTGAACCAGAGAATTGGTTTATGTGAACCAGAGAATTGGTTTATGTGAACCAGAGAATTGGTTTATGTGACCGTGTGTTCTGTATAGATCTTGTGATGTCACTATTAGAGGTCGACCGATTAATCGGAATGGCCGATTTTAATTAGGGCCGATTTCAAGTTTTCATAACAACCGGTAATTTTGGGTGCCGATTTCGAAAAAATATGTGTGTGTGTATATATATATATTTTTTACCTTTATTTAACTAGGCAAGTCAGTGAAGAACACATTCTTATTTTCAATGACGGCCTAGGAACGGTGGGTTAACTGCCTCGTTCAGGGGCAGAACAACAGACTTTTCACCTTGTCAGCTCGGGGGATCTAATCTTGCAACCTTACAGTTAACTAGTCCAACGCTCTTAAACCACCAGCCTCTCAGTGCACTCCACAATGAGTCTGCATGTTACGCGTACTGCAGTAGGAGCCAAGGGAAGTTGCTAGCTAGCATTAAACTTATCTTATAAAAAACAATCAATCATAATGACTAGTTAATAACTACACAGGGTTGATGATATTACTAGTTTATCTAGCGTGTCCTGCGTTGCATATAATCGATGCAACGCTGGGGGATGATTTAACAAAAGCGCATTTGCACAATCGTTGTACCTAAACCACAAACATCAATGCCTTTCTTAAAATCAATACACAGAAGTATATATATTTTTTAAACCTGCATATTTAGCTAAATGAAATGTAGGTTGGCAGGCAATATTAACCAGGTGAAATTGTGTCACTTCTCTTGCATTCATTGTACGCAGAGTCAGGGTATATGCAACAGTTTGGGCAGCCTGGCTCATTGCCAACTAATTTTACATAATTATGACATAACATTAAAGGTTTTGTGCAATGGAACAGCAATATTTAGACTTAGGGATGCCACCCGTTAGATAAAATACCGAACGGTTCCGTATTTCACTGAAATAATAAACGTTTTGTTTTCGAAATTATCGTTTCCGGATTCGACCATATTAATGACCTAAGGCTCGTATTTCTGTGTGTTATTATGTTATAACTAAGTCTATGATTTGATAGAGCAGTCTGACTGAGCAGTGGTAGGCAGCAGCAGGCTCTTAAGCATGTGTTATGTTTTAACTAAGTCTATGATTTGATAGAGCAGTCTGACTGAGCGGTGGTAGGCAGCAGCAGGCTCGTAAGCATTCATTCAAACACTTTCCTGCGTTTTGCCAGCAGCTCTTCACTGTGCGTCAAGCATTGCGCTGTTTATGACTTGAAGCATATCAACCCCCGAGATGAGGCTGGTGTAACCGATGTGAAATGGCTGGCTAGTTAGCGTGCGCTAATAGCGTTTCAAAACGTCACTGCTGGTTAGAACCAATATGTGCTGCGTCAGGTAGGTTCCTGCTGTTAGAACCAATATGTACTGCGTCAGGTAAGTTACTGCGTCCAATATGGTGTGTCAGGTAGGTTACTGCTAAGAATCAATATGTGCTGCGTCAGGTAGGTTCCTGCTGGGTTAGGAACCAATATGTACTGTGCTGGGTTAGAACCAATATGTACTGTGTGGGTAGGTTACTGCTGGTTTAGAACTTCATATGTACTTTCGTCAGGTAGGTTACTGCTGGGTTAGAATCAATATGTGCTCGCCAGGTAGGTTACTGCTGGGTTTAGAACCAATATGTACTGTGCTGGAGTTAGGAACCAATATGTACTGTGTCAGGTAGGTTACTGCTGGGTTAGAACCAATATGTGCTCCATCAGGTAGGTTACTGCTGGGTTAGAACCAATATGTACTGCGTCAGGTAGGTTACTGGGGTTAGAACCAATATAAACTGCGTCCAGGTAGATTACTGCTGGGTTAGAACCAATATGTACTACGTCAGGTAGGTTCCCTGCTGGGGTTGAACCAATATGTGTCGTCAGGTAGGTTACTGCTGGTTTAGAACCAATATGTACTCGTGTCAGGTGGTTACTGCTGGGTTGGAGAACCAATATGTGCCTGCGCCAGGTGAGGTTACTGCTGGGTTAGAACCATATTATGTGTGTCAGGTAGGTTTTTGCTGGGTTAGAATCAATGCGCTGCGTCAGTGGGTTTCTGCTGGGTTAGAACCAATATGCTGTTATGGGTTAGAACCAATATGTACTGTCTGAGTGGGTGCCTGCTGGTTTAGAACCAATATGTACTGCGTCAGGTAGGTTACTGCTGGGTTAGAACCAATATGTACTGTACTGGGTTAGAACCAATATGTACTGTGTCAGGTAGGTTACTGCTGGTTTAGAACCAATATGTACTGTGTCAGGTAGGTTACTGCTGGGTTAGAACCAATATGTACTGCGTCAGGTAGGTTACTGCTGGGTTAGAACCAATATGTACTGCAGTCCAGGTAGGTTACTGCTGGGTTAGAACCAATATGTACTGCGTCAGGTAGGTTACTGCTGGGTTAGAACCAATATGTACTGCGTCAGGTAGGTTACTGCTGGGTTAGAACCAATATGTGCTGTGTCAGGTAGGTTACTGCTGGGTTAGAATCAATATGTGCTGCGTCAGGTAGGTTCCTGCTGGGTTAGAACCAATATGTACTGTGCTGGGTTAGAACCAATATGTACTGTGTCAGGTAGGTTACTGCTGGTTTAGAACCAATATGTACTGCGTCAGGTAGGTTACTGCTGGGTTAGAATCAATATGTGCTGCGTCAGGTAGGTTACTGCTGGGTTAGAACCAATATGTACTGTGCTGGGTTAGAACCAATATGTACTGTGTCAGGTAGGTTACTGCTGGGTTAGAACCAATATGTGCTCCATCAGGTAGGTTACTGCTGGGTTAGAACCAATATGTGCTGCGTCAGGTAGGTTACTGCTGGGTTAGAACCAATATGTACTGCGTCAGGTAGGTTACTGCTGGGTTAGAACCAATATGTACTGCGTCAGGTAGGTTACTGCTGGGTTAGAACCAATATGTACTGCGTCAGGTAGGTTACTGCTGGGTTAGAACCAATATGTACTGCGTCAGGTAGGTTACTGCTGGGTTAGAACCAATATGTGCTGTTTCAGGTAGGTTACTGCTGGGTTAGAATCAATATGTGCTGCGTCAGGTAGGTTCCTGCTGGGTTAGAACCAATATGTACTGTACTGGGTTAGAACCAATATGTACTGTGTCAGGTAGGTTACTGCTGGTTTAGAACCAATATGTACTGCGTCAGGTAGGTTACTGCTGGGTTAGAATCAATATGTGCTGCGTCAGGTAGATTACTGCTGGGTTAGAACCAATATGTACTGCTTCAGGTAGGTTCCTGCTGGGTTAGAACCAATATGTACTGTGCTGGGTTAGAACCAATATGTACTGTGTCAGGTAGGTTACTGCTGGGTTAGAACCAATATGTGCTCCATCAGGTAGGTTACTGCTGGGTTAGAACCAATATGTGCTGCGTCAGGTAGGTTACTGCTGGGTTAGAACCAATATGTACTGCGTCAGGTAGGTTACTGCTGGGTTAGAACCAATATGTACTGCGTCAGGTAGGTTACTGCTGGGTTAGAACCAATATGTACTGCGTCAGGTAGGTTACTGCTGGGTTAGAATCAATATGTGCTGCGTCAGGTAGGTTCCTGCTGGGTTAGAACCAATATGTACTGTGCTGGGTTAGAACCAATATGTACTGTGTCAGGTAGGTTACTGCTGGTTTAGAACCAATATGTACTGCGTCAGGTAGGTTACTGCTGGGTTAGAATCAATATGTGCTGCGTCAGGTAGGTTACTGCTGGGTTAGAACCAATATGTACTGCTTCAGGTAGGTTCCTGCTGGGTTAGAACCAATATGTACTGTGCTGGGTTAGAACCAATATGTACTGTGTCAGGTAGGCTACTGCTGGGTTAGAACCAATATGTGCTGCGTCAGGTAGGCTACTGCTGGGTTAGAACCAATATGTGCTGCGTCAGGTAGGCTACTGCTGGGTTAGAACCAATATGTGCTGCGTCAGGTAGGCTACTGCTGGGTTAGAACCAATATGTACTGCGTCAGGTAGGCTACTGCTGGGTTAGAACCAATATGTGCTGCGTCAGGTGTATTACTGCTGGGTTAGAACCAATATGTGCTGCGTCAGGTGTATTACTGCTGGGTTAGAACCAATATGTGCTGCGTCAGGTGTATTACTGCTGGGTTAGAACCAATATGTGCTGCGTCAGGTGTATTACTGCTGGGTTAGAACCAATATGTGCTGCGTCAGGTGTATTACTGCTGGGTTAGAACCAATATGTACTGCATAATGGGACTGGTCCAATATGGATCTCACCTGCTCTCCCTGGAGGGGAAGAGAGAGACCAATGGACACCTCTGTTACTCTTTGTAAAGTTTGCTGGTTTACAGAACACACACGCTCATACACCCACACCCACACCCACACCCACACCCACACCCACACCCACACCCACACCCACACCCACACCCACACCCACCACCCCATCCTCTCTCCTCCTACTGTGTGTATAACGCTTCGACGTTATGAAAGCCCTGCTGCTCGCTGATTGGTCGTTGCTTTAGGAACTCCGCGTCTCACTATCATCACTCCATTCCCGGGGCCAATCAGAGCGCCCGCTCGGCCCCCTGACGTCAGTCTCCTCTCCCCTCGTCCAATCAGGCTCGTAGATAATACTGTACTAGTCGCCACACGGCAGCCTCTCACTCAGGTAGACGGATCCACAGCTGCACCAAGGTAATATATTAACATATAATATTAATGCTCTTAAATCTATTCTAAAACGAAACATTTGTTTTATATTCTAACGCAGAGGTAACTTTTGCGGTCTGATGCCAGATAGGGCTTTTAATACCGACTGTTGCGATGGGTCAGATATATGGTACTGTACTGTAAAGCTTTATAAATGTTTAGGTGCCGTGTTATGTTGTAGTTGTTGTTCACCGGACAAATAACGAGACAAAGTAGCCAACGATCAGATAAGGTAAGAGAAACTCGGTGCGAAGAGAAGTCTAGGTATCTAACCGACGCAGGAATGAAACATTGCTCTCCTTCGCAAAGGGACACTGACGTCTTACAGCTGTTTAGTCTCTATTTAACCGAGTTGACAAAACAATACCATTATATTTGAAACACTCCTGTAAAGCGGCAAGTTGAATGTTTCTATAACATCTAGTGAGGATTGTAAAAAAAACACTTTTTACGGACATATTTTTCACTCTAATAATTCGCATGATCCAGTTGATCAGACTGTTATTGGACATAAGAAGTGGTGAGTCTGTAACGGCTCGATAATATAATAATGGGTCTGGTTCAATATGGATCTCAACTCCGTGACATTGTTACGCAAGCAGTCATATTCCATACTGGTGATCACTGATAGAGGCTTTCTCATTGTCAATCTGTACACAGTAATAATACACACGAACCCCTTTCCCTGAATAATTGTTGTTTTCATCTTGTTTATTTCTTGTCATTTTTTTTTGCAGTATGTTATAAAATCCCTTCTCTTTATTGTTAAAAAAAATAAAAATAATCAAAATATATTTTATATTTGAGATTCTTCAAAGTAGTCACCCTTTTGCCTTGATGACAGCTTTGCACACTCTTGGCATTCTCCCAACCAGCTTCATGAGGTAGTCACCTGGAATGCATTTCAATTAACAGGTGTGCCTTGTTAAAAGTTAATTTGTGGTATTTCTTTAATTCTTAATGCTTTTGAGCCAATCAGTTGTGTTGTGACAAGGTGGGGGTGGTATACAGAAGATACTATTTTACCAAATAGGGCCAAGTCCTTATTATGGCAAGAACAGCTCAAATAAGCAAAGAGAAACAACAGTCCATCATTTCTTTAAGACATCAATACGGAACATTTCAAGAACTAAAAGTTTCTTCAGGTGCTATGATGAAACTAGCTCATGAGGACCACCACAGGAAAGGAAGGACCCAGAGTTACCTCTGCTGCAGAGGATAAGTTCATTAGAGTTAACTGTCTCATGAGGACCGCCACAGGAAAGGAGAAGACCCAGAGTTACCTCTGCTCAGGATAGAGGACCTCCACCAGGAAAGGAAGACCTAGAGTTACCTCTGCTGCAGAGTATAAGTTCATTAGAGTTAACTGGCTCTCATGAGGACCGCCACAGGAAAGGAAGACCCAGAGTTACCTCTGCTACAGAGGATATGTTCATTAGAGTTACCATCCTCAGATTGCAGCCCAAATAAATGCTTCACAGAGTTCAAGTAATAGACACATCTCAACATCAACTGTTCAGAGGAGACTGTGTGAACCAGGCCTTCATGGTTGCATTGCTGCAAAGAAACCACTACTAAAGGACACCAATAATAAAAAGAGACTTGATTGGGCCAAGAAACACGAGCAATGGACAATAGACCAGTGGAAGTCTGTCCTTTGGTCTAATGAGTCCAATGGTTCCAACCGCCATGTCTTTGTGAGACGCAGAGTAGGTGATCGGATGATCTCTGCCTGTGTGGTTCCCCGTGAAGCATGGAGGAGGAGGTGTGATGGTGTGGGTGCTTTGCTGGTGACACTGTCTGTGATTTATGTAGAATTCAAGGCACACTTAACCAGCATGGCTACTACATCATTCTGCAGCGATACACCATCCCATCTGGTTTGCGCTTAGTGGGACTATCATTTGTTTTTCAACAGGACAATGATCCAACACACCTCCAGGCTGTGTAAGGGCTTTGTGACCAATAAAGAGAAAGATGGAGTGCTGCATCAGATAACCTGGCCTCTACAATCACCTGACCTCAACCAAAATGAGATGGTTTGTGATGGGTTGGACCGCAGAGTGGAGGAAAAACAGACAACAAGTGCTCAGCATATGTGGAACTCCTTCAAGACGGTTTGGAAAAGCATTCTAGCTGTCATCAAGGCAAAAGGGTGGTTACTTTGAAGATTCTCAATATAAAATATATTTGCACATGATTCCATATGTGTTCATAGTTTTGATGTCTTCACTATTATTTTACAATGTAGAAAAAGTAAAAACAAAGAAAAACGCTTGAATGAGTAGGTGTGTCCAACCTGTTGACTGGAACTATATGTCCTGGTCAGTCTTTTCCCTGTATATTTCTGTATATATGTCCTGGTCCAGAGGTTTTCCCTGTATATTTCTGTATATATGTCCTGGTCCAGAGGTTTCCCCTGTATATATGTCCTGGTCAGTCTAGACTCTAGAGGTTTTCCCTGTATATTTCTGTATATATGTCCTGGTCCAGAGGTTTTCCCTGTATATTTCTGTATATATGTCCTGGTCCAGAGGTTTTCCCTGTATATTTCTGTATATATGTCCTGGTCCAGAGGTTTCCCCTGTATATTTCTGTATATATGTCCTGGTCCAGAGGTTTTCCCTGTATATTTCTGTATATATGTCCTGGTCCAGAGGTTTTCTCTGTATATTTCTGTATATATGTCCGGGTCCAGAGGTTTTCTCTGTATATTTCTGTATATATGTCCTGGTCCAGAGGTTTTCCTGTATATTTCTGTATATATGTCCTGGTCCAGAGGTTTCCCCTGTTTTTCTGTATATGTCCTGGTCTAGAGGTTTTCCCTGTATATTTCTGTATATATGTCCTGGTCAGTCTAGAGGTTTTCCCTGTATATTTCTGTATATATGTCCTGGTCCAGAGGTTTTCCCTGTATATTTCTGTATATATGTCCTGGTCCAGAGGTTTTCCCTGTATATTTCTGTATATATGTCCTGGTCCAGAGGTTTTCCCTGTATATTTCTGTATATATGTCCTGGAGGTTTTCCCTGTAGTATATATGTCCTGGTCCAGAGGTTTCCTGTATATTTCTGTATATATGTCCTGGTCCAGAGGTTTTCCCTAGAGAGGTTTTCCCTCTGTATATATGTCCTGGTCCAGAGTTTTCCTGTATATTTCTGTATATATGTCCTGGTCAGAGGTTTCCCTGTATTTCTGTATATATGTCCTGGTCCAGAGGTTTTCCCTGTATATTTCTGTATATATGTCCTGGTCCAGAGGTTTTCCCTGTATATTTCTGTATATATGTCCTGGTCAGAGGTTTTCCTGTATATTTCTGTATATGTCCTGGTCCAGAGGTTTTCCTTGTATATTTCTGTATATATGTCCTGGTCCAGAGGTTTTCCCTGTATATTTCTGTATATATGTCCTGGTCAGAGGTTTTCCCTGTATATTTCTGTATATATGTCCTGGTCAGAGGTTTCCCCTGTATATTTCTGTATATATGTCCTGGTCCAGAGGTTTCCCTGTATATTTCTGTATATATGTCCTGGTCCAGAGGTTTTCCCTGTATATTTCTGTATATATGTCCTGGTCAGAGGTTTTCCCTGCTGTATATATGTCCTGGTCAGAGTTTTCCCTGTATATTTCTGTATATATGTCCTGGTCCAGAGTTTTCCCTGTATATTCTGTATATATGTCCTGGTCCAGAGGTTTTCCTGTATATTTCTGTATATATGTCCTGGTCCAGAGGTTTTCCTGTATATTTCTGTATATATGTCCTGGTCCAGAGATTTTCCCTGTAGTTTTTTTCCCTGTATATTTCTGTATATATGTCCTGGTCCAGAGGTTTTCCCTGTATATTTCTGTATATATGTCCTGGTCCAGAGGTTTCCCTGTATATTTCTGTATATTCTGTATATATGTCCTGGTCCAGAGGTTTTCCCTGTATATTTCTGTATATATGTCCTGGTCCAGAGGTTTTCCCTGTATATTTCTGTATATATGTCTGGTCCAGAGGTTTTCCTGTATATTTCTGTATATATGTCCTGGTTTTCCAGATATATGGTTTTTCCCTGTATATTTCTGTATATATGTCCTGGTCAGAGGGTTTCCCCTGTATATTTCTGTATATATGTCCTGGTCAGAGGTTTCCCTGTATATTTCTGTATATATGTCCTGGTTAGTCCTCAGAGGTTTCCCTGTATATTTCTGTATATATGTCCAGGTCCAGAGGTTTCCCTGTATATTTCTGTATATATGTCCTGGTCCAGAGGTTTTCCCTGTATATTTCTGTATATATGTCCTGGTCCAGAGGTTTTCCCTGTATATTTCTGTATATATGTCCTGGTCCAGAGGTTTTCCCTGTAGAGGTTTCCTGTATATTTCTGTATATATCTGTATATATGTCCTGGTCAGAGGTTTTCCCTGTATATTTCTGTATATATGTCCTGGTCCAGAGGTTTTCCCTGTATATTTCTGTATATATGTCCTGGTCCAGAGGTTTTCCCTGTATATTTCTGTATATATGTCCTGGTCAGAGGTTTTCCCTGTATATTTCTGTATATATGTCCTGGTCCAGAGGTTTCCTGTATATTTCTGTATATATGTCCAGGTCCAGAGGTTTTCCCTGTATATTTCTGTATATATGTCCTGGTCAGAGGTTTCCTGTATATTTCTGTATATATGTCCTGGTCCAGAGGTTTTCCCTGTATATTTCTGTATATATGTCCTGGTCCAGAGGTTTCCCCTGTATATTTCTGTATATGTCCTGGTCAGAGGGTTTCCCTGTATATTTCTGTATATATGTCCTGGTCAGAGGTTTTCCCTGTATATTTCTGTATATGTCCTGGTCCAGAGGTTTTCCCCTGTATATTTCTGTATATATGTCCTGGTCCAGAGGTTTTCTCCTGTATATTTCTGTATATATGTCCTGGTCCAGAGGTTTTCCCTGTATATTTCTGTATATATGTCCTGGTCCAGAGGTTTTCCCTATTTCTGTATATTTCCTGGTCCAGAGGTTTTCTCTGTATATTTCTGTATATGTCCTGGTCCAGAGGTTTTCCCTGCATATTTCTGTATATATGTCCTGGTCCAGAGGTTTCCCCTCTGTATATTTCTGTATATATGTCCTGGTCCAGAGGTTTTCTCTGTATATTTCTGTATATATGTCCTGGTCCAGAGGTTTTCCCTGTATATTTCTGTATATATGTCCTGGTCCAGAGGTTTTCCCTGTATATTTCTGTATATATGTCCTGGTCCAGAGGTTTTCCCTGTATATTTCTGTATATATGTCCTGGTCCAGAGGTTTTCCCTGTATATTTCTGTATATATGTCCTGGTCCAGAGGTTTTCCCTGTATATTTCTGTATATATGTCCTGGTCCAGAGGTTTTCCCTGTATATTTCTGTATATATGTCCTGGTCCAGAGGTTTTCCCTGTATATTTCTGTATATATGTCCTGGTCAGTCTAGAGGTTTTCCCTGTATATTTCTGTATATATGTCCTGGTCCAGAGGTTTTCTCTGTATATTTCTGTATATATGTCCTGGTCCAGAGGTTTTCCCTGTATATTTCTGTATATATGTCCTGGTCCAGAGGTTTTCCCTGTATATTTCTGTATATATGTCCTGGTCCAGAGGTTTTCCCTGTATATTTCTGTATATATGTCCTGGTCCAGAGGTTTTCCCTGTATATTTCTGTATATATGTCCTGGTCCAGAGGTTTTCCCTGTATATTTCTGTATATATGTCCTGGTCCAGAGGTTTTCCCTGTATATTTCTGTATATATGTCCTGGTCCAGAGGTTTTCCCTGTATATTTCTGTATATATGTCCTGGTCCAGAGGTTTTTCCTGTATATTTCTGTATATATGTCCTGGTCCAGAGGTTTTCCCTGTATATTTCTGTATATATGTCCTGGTCCAGAGGTTTTCCCTGTATATTTCTGTATATATGTCCTGGTCCAGAGGTTTTCCCTGTATATTTCTGTATATATGTCCTGGTCCAGAGGTTTTCCCTGTATATTTCTGTATATATGTCCTGGTCCAGAGGTTTTCCCTGTATATTTCTGTATATATGTCCTGGTCCAGAGGTTTTCCCTGTATATTTCTGTATATATGTCCTGGTCCAGAGGTTTTCCCTGTATATTTCTGTATATATGTCCTGGTCCAGAGGTTTTCCCTGTATATTTCTGTATATATGTCCTGGTCCAGAGGTTTTCCCTGTATATTTCTGTATATATGTCCTGGTCCAGAGGTTTTCCCTGTATATTTCTGTATATATGTCCTGGTCCAGAGGTTTTCCCTGTATATTTCTGTATATATGTCCTGGTCCAGAGGTTTTCCCTGTATATTTCTGTATATATGTCCTGGTCCAGAGGTTTTCCCTGTATATTTCTGTATATATGTCCTGGTCCAGAGGTTTTCCCTGTATATTTCTGTATATATGTCCTGGTCCAGAGGTTTTCCCTGTATATTTCTGTATATATGTCCTGGTCCAGAGGTTTCCCTGTATATTTCTGTATATATGTCCTGGTCCAGAGGTTTTCCCTGTATATTTCTGTATATATGTCCTGGTCCAGAGGTTTTCCCTGTATATTTCTGTATATATGTCCTGGTCCAGAGGTTTTCCCTGTATATTTCTGTATATATGTCCTGGTCCAGAGGTTTTCCCTGTATATTTCTGTATATATGTCCTGGTCAGTCTAGAGGTTTTCCCTGTATATTTCTGTATATATGTCCTGGTCCAGAGGTTTTCCCTGTATATTTCTGTATATATGTCCTGGTCCAGAGGTTTTCCCTGTATATTTCTGTATATATGTCCTGGTCCAGAGGTTTTCCCTGTATATTTCTGTATATATGTCCTGGTCCAGAGGTTTTCCCTGTATATTTCTGTATATATGTCCTGGTCCAGAGGTTTTCCCTGTATATTTCTGTATATATGTCCTGGTCCAGAGGTTTTCCCTGTATATTTCTGTATATATGTCCTGGTCCAGAGGTTTTCCCTGTATATTTCTGTATATATGTCCTGGTCCAGAGGTTTTCCCTGTATATTTCTGTATATATGTCCTGGTCCAGAGGGTTTCCCTGTATATTTCTGTATATATGTCCTGGTCCAGAGGTTTTCCCTGTATATTTCTGTATATATGTCCTGGTCCAGAGGTTTTCCCTGTATATTTCTGTATATATGTCCTGGTCCAGAGGTTTTCCCTGTATATTTCTGTATATATGTCCTGGTCCAGAGGTTTTCTCTGTATATTTCTGTATATATGTCCTGGTCCAGAGGTTTTCCCTGTATATTTCTGTATATATGTCCTGGTCCAGAGGTTTTCCCTGTATATTTCTGTATATATGTCCTGGTCCAGAGGGTTTCCCTGTATATTTCTGTATATATGTCCTGGTCCAGAGGTTTTCCCTGTATATTTCTGTATATATGTCCTGGTCCAGAGGTTTTCCCTGTATATTTCTGTATATATGTCCTGGTCCAGAGGTTTTCCCTGTATATTTCTGTATATATGTCCTGGTCCAGAGGGTTTTCCCTGTATATTTCTGTATATATGTCCTGGTCCAGAGGTTTTCCCTGTATATTTCTGTATATATGTCCTGGTCCAGAGGTTTTCCCTGTATATTTCTGTATATATGTCCTGGTCCAGAGGTTTTCCCTGTATATTTCTGTATATATGTCCAGGTCCAGAGGTTTTCTCTGTATATTTCAATCCAGGTCTTTTTCCATCTTATTTATTTTGTGCAGCTTTTATTTGTAATTATTTAAAAACAAACAATATGGTAGTTATTTATGGCCATGGCTGTGCAGTGTGTGTGTGGCTATGGCCATGGCTGTGTAGTGTGTGTGTGTGGCTATGTCCATGGCTGTGTAGTGTGTGGCTATGGCCATGGCTGTGTGTGTGTGTGTGTGTGGCTATGTCCATGGCTGTGTAGTGTGTGTGTGGCTATGGCCATGGCCAGCAGTGTGTGTGTGGCTATGTCCATGGCTGTGCAGTGTGTGTGTGGCTATGGCCATGGCTGTGTAGTGTGTGTGTGGCTATGGCCATGGCTGTGTAGTGTGTGTGTGTGGCTATGGCCATGGCTGTGTAGTGTGTGTGTGGCTATGTCCATGGCTGTGTAGTGTGTGTGTGTATATGGCCATGGCTGTGTAGTGTGTGTGGCTATGTCCATGGCTGTAGTGTGTGTGTGTGGCTATGTCCATGGCTCCAGGCTCCAGAGGCTGCAGTGTGTGTGTGGCTATGTCCATGGCTGTGCAGTATTCCATGGCTGTGCAATGTCCAGGTGTGCAGTTTTCCATCTTATTTATTTTGTGCAGCTTTATTGTGGCTAATTATTTAAAACAAACATGTGTAGTGTGCTATGGCCATGCTAGTGTGTGTGTGGCTATGGCCATGGCTGTGCAGTGTGTGTGTGTGGCTATGTCCACAGCCATGTGTGCAGTGTGTGTGTGTGGCTATGGCCATGGCTGTGTAGTCCATGGCCAGCAGTGTGTGTGGCTATGGCTGTGCAGTGTGTGTGTGGCTATGTCCATGGCTGTGCAGTGTGTGTGGGCTATGGCCATGGCTGTGCAGTGTGTGTGTGGCTATGGCCATGGCTACAGTGTAGGCCATGGCTGTGTAGTGTGTGGCTATGGCCATGGCTGTGTGTAGTGTGTGTGTGGCTATGGCTATGTCCATGGCTGTGCAGTGTGTGTGTGGCTATGGCCATGGCTGTGTAGTGTGTGTGTGGCTATGTCCATGGCTGTGTAGTGTGTGTGTGGCTATGTCCATGGCTGTGCAGTGTGTGTGTGGCTATGTCCATGGCTGTGCAGTGTGTGTGTGGCTATGTCCATGGCTGTGCAGTGTGTGTGTGTGGCTATGTCCATGGCTGTGTAGTGTGTGTGTGGCTATGTCCATGGCTGTGTAGTGTGTGTGTGTGGCTATGTCCATGGCTGTGTAGTGTGTGTGTGGCTATGGCCATGGCTGTGCAGTGTGTGTGTGTGTGTGGCTATGTCCATGGCTGTGCAGTGTGTGTGTGGCTATGTCCATGGCTGTGCAGTGTGTGTGTGTGGCTATGTCCATGGCTGTGCAGTGTGTGTGTGGCTATGGCCATGGCTGTGCAGTGTGTGTGTGGCTATGTCCATGGCTGTGCAGTGTGTGTGTGTGCTATGTCCATGGCTGTGCAGTGTGTGTGTGGCTATGTCCATGGCTGTGCAGTGTGTGTGTGGCTATGGCCATGGCTGTGCAGTGGGGTGTGTGTGGCTATGTCCATGGCTGTGCAGTGTGTGTGTGGCTATGTCCATGGCTGTGCAGTGTGTGTGTGTGGCTATGGCCATGGCTTGCAGTGTGTGTGGCTATGGCCATGGCTGTGCAGTGTGTGTGTGTGGCTATGGCCATGGCTGTGTAGTGTGTGTGTGTGGCTATGGCCATGGCTGTGTAGTGTGTGTGTGGCTATGTCCATGGCTGTGTAGTGTGTGTGTGGCTATGTCCATGGCTGTGCAGTGTGTGTGTGGGCTATGTCCATGGCTGTGCAGTGTGTGTGTGGCTATGTCCATGGCTGTGCAGTGTGTGTGTGGTCCATGGCTGTGCTATGTCCATGGCTGTGCAGGCTGTGTGTGTGTGTGCTATGTCCATGGCTGTGTAGTGTGTGTGTGGCTATGGCCATGGCTGTGCAGTGTGTGTGTGTGGGCTATGTCCATGGCTAAGCAGTGTGTGTGTGGCTATGTCCATGGCTGTGCAGTGTGTGTGTGGGCCATGGCTGTGTAGTGTGTGTGTGGCTGGCTGTGTAGTGTGTGTGTGGCATGGCCATGTATGTGTGTGTGGTGGCTATGTCCATGGCTGTGCAGTGTGTGTGTGTGGCTATGTCCATGGCTGTGCAGTGTGTGTGTGTGTGGCTATGTCCATGGCTGTGTGTGTGTGTGGCTATGTCCATGGCTGTGCAGTGTGTGTACATGTCCAGTGTGTGTGTGCTATGTCCATGGCTGTGCAGTGTGTGTGTGGCCATGGCTATGTCCATGGCTGTGCAGTGTGTGTGTGTGGCTATGGCCATGGCTGTGCAGTGTGTGTGTGGCTATGTCCATGGCTGTGCAGTGTGTGTGTGTGGCTATGGCCATGGCTGTGCAGTGTGTGTGTGTGCTATGTCCATGGCTGTGCAGTGTGTGTGTGGCTATGTCCATGTCCATGGCTGTGCAGTGTGTGTGTGGCTATGGCCATGGCTGTGTGTGTGTGTGTGTGGCTATGTCCATGGCTGTGCAGTGTGTGTGTGCTATGTCCATGGCTGTGCAGTGTGTGTGGGCTATGTCCATGGCTGTGCAGTGTGTGTGTGTGGCTATGTCCATGGCAGTGTGTAGTGTGTGTGTGTGTGGCTATGTCCATGGCTGTGCAGTGTGTGTGTGGCTGTGTCCATGTGCTGTGCTAGTGTGTGTGTGTGGCTATGTCCATGGCTGTGTAGTGTGTGTGTGGCTATGTCCATGGCTGTGCAGTGTGTGTGTGGCTATGTCCATGGCTGTGTAGTGTGTGTGTGGCTATGTCCATGGCTGTGCAGTGTGTGTGTGGCTATGTCCATGGCTGTAGTAGTGTGTGTGTGGCTATGTCCATGGCTGTGCAGTGTGTGTGTGGCTGTCCATGGCTATGTGTGTGTGTGTGTGTGTGGCTATGTCCATGGCTGTGCAGTGTGTGTGTGTGGCTATGTCCATGGCTGTGCAGTGTGTGTGTGTGGCTATGTCCATGGCTGTGCAGTGTGTGTGTGTGGCTATGTCCATGGCTGTGCAGTGTGTGTGTGGCTGTGTAGTGTGTGTGTGGCTATGTCCATGGCTGTGCAGTGTGTGTGTGGCTATGTCCATGGCTGTGCAGTGTGTGTGTGGCTATGTCCATGGCTGTGCAGTGTGTGTGTGTGTATGGGCTGTGCAGTGTCCCATGGCTATGCAGTGTGTGTGTGTGGCTATGTCCATGGCTGTGCAGTGTGTGTGTGGCTATGTCCATGGCTGTGCAGTGTGTGTGTGTGTGGCTATGTCCATGGCTGTGCAGTGTGTGTGGGCTATGTCCATGGCTGTGCAGTGTGTGTGTGGCTATGTCCATGTCCTATGTCCATGGCTGTGCAGTGTGTGTGTGTGGCTATGTCCATGGCTGTGCAGTGTGTGTGTGTGTGTGTGTGGCTATGTCCATGGCTATGCGTGTTGTCTGGTCTAGTTATTAATGTTTAAAACGGCCATGGCTATGCAGTGTTTGCCCAGGCCTGGCTTGCAGTCTGGTCAGAGCCATGGCTGAATATTAATGTCCATGGCTGTGTATGGCTGTGCAGTGTGTGTGTGTGTGTGTGTGTGTGTGTGTGCTGTGGCTCCATGGCTGTGCAGTGTTGTCTCCTCCCAGCCCACCTCCACCAGCTTAGTGTGAATGGAGGTGAACAGTACGGCCACCATCTTGTCCTCTGCCTTCCTGGCTAGTGTGTGTGTGTGGCATGTCCATGGCTGTGAATATGTTGATGCAGTTTTACCTGACAACCCTAGTTATTGTTAATGTTTAAAACGTCTTGTGTTTGCCCAGCCTCTCACTACAATGTTTGTGTATGTGTGTGTGTGTGTGTGTGTGTGTGCCGTTGAGGTAATAGGTGAACAGTGGCCATACCTCTGCCTTTCCTGGCCGTGGAATTACTATACCACCTACTATACTACTGTACTATTACTATACCACTACTGCATACTACTATACTCTTACTATACCACTACTATACCACTATACCTTACTATACCACTACTATACTACTACAGTTTTACCCTGCAGCCTTCACTCCATACGCTGTGGAGGTAATACTGCTATACTCTTACTATACCACTACTATACTACTATACTGGCTTACTATACCACTACTATACTACTACAGTTTTACCTGACAAACCCCTTCAGCCTTCACTAATACGCCTGGAGGTAATACTGTGTACTCTTACTATACCACTACTATACTACTTTTGGCTATACTACTAATATACTACTATTACTATACTACTATTATACTGCTAATATACTACTACAGTACTGCTGCTAAACTTATACTACTACTACTATACTATTAGTGTACTGTCCATGGCTTTAGTACTACTAATATACTACTACTACTACTGCTACTACTAATACACTACTATACTGTAATACTAATATCCATGGCTACTACTACTACTGCTACTACTAATACACTACTATACAGTTAATACTAATATACTACTGGCTGTACTAATACACTACTATACTATTAATATGGCTAATATACTACTACTACTACTGTTACTACTAATACACTACTATACTATTAATACTAATATACATGGCTGCTACTACTGTACACTACTATACTATTAATACTAATATACTACTGGCTGTCCATGGCTACTACTAATACACTACTATACTATAATAATACTAATATACTACTACTACTACTGCTACTACTAATACACTACTATACCATTAATACTAATATACTACTACTATTACTGCTACTACTAATACACTACTATACTATTAATACTGTGCATATACTACTACTGCTACCACTGGCTACACTACTATACCATTAATACTATACTACCACTACTGCTACTAATACACTACTATACTATTATGTAATACTATGTCCACTGGCTACTACTACTACTCATGGCTGTGTACTACTAATACCATGGCTGTGCAGTGTGTGTTAATACCAATATACTACTACTACTACTGCTACTAATTAATACACTACTGTACAGTATTAATACTATACTACCATGGTACTGTGTACTACTAATCCATGGCTGTGCTATACTGTACTGTGGCTATGTCCACTAATACAGTACTACTATTAATACTAATATACTACTACTAATACACTACTATACCTACTATACTAATATACTACTACTGCTACTGCTACTACTAATACACTACTATACTATTAATGTGTAATATACTACTACTGCTACTGTGTGTGTGGCTATGTCCACTACTGTACTATTGTGTACTAATATACTACTACTACTACTGCTACTACTAATACACTACTGTACAGTATTAATACTAATATACTACTACTGCAGTGCTACTACTAATACACTACTATACTATTAATGGCTAATATACTATGGCTGTGCACTGCTACTACTAATAACTACTATACTATTAATACATAATATACTACTACCACTACTGCTACTACTAATACACTACTATACTATTAATACAATGTGCAATGTCCATGGCCACTACTAATACACTACTATACTATTAATACAATATACTATACTGCTATTAATACACTACTATATACTAACATAATACACTACTGCTACTACTAATACACTACTATACTATTAATACTAATATACTACTACTACTACTGCTACTACTAATACACTACTATACTATTAATACCCCTATATACTGCTACTACTAATTAATACACTATATACTATTAATACTTATTGTGTATATATACTACTACTACTACTGCTACTACTAATACACTACTATACTATTAATACTAATATACTACTACTACTACTGCTACTACTAATACACTACTATACTATTAATACTAATATACTACTACTACTACTGCTACTACTAATACACTACTATATGTTGATACAATTAACTACTACTACTGCTACTACTAATACACTACTTATACTATTATTACTACCAATATACTACTACTAATACACTACTATACCATTAATACTAATATACTACTACTACTACTGCTACTACTAATACACTACTTACTATTAATACTAATATACGCACTGGAGGTACTGCTACTACTAATACACTACTATACCATTAATACTAATATACTATACTCTTACTACAACACTACTATACTATTAATACTAATATACTACTACTACTACTGCTACTACTAATACACTACTATACTATTAATACTAATATACTACTACTACTACTACTAATACACTACTATACTATTAATACTAATATACTACTACTACTACTGCTACTAATACACTACTATACTATTAATACTAATATACTACTATACCATACTACTAATACACTACTACTACTATTAATACTAATAATACATACTACTACTACTACTGCTACTACTAATACACTACTATACCATTAATACTAATATACTACTACTACTACTAATAATACACTACTATACTATTAATACTAATATACTACTGCTACTATAATACACTACTATACCATTAATACTATTACTACTACTACTACTGCTACTACAGCTACACTACTATACCATTAATACTAATATACTACTACTGCTACTACTAATACACTATACTATTATTAATACTAATATACTACTACTACTACTGCTACTACTAATACACTACTATACTATTAATACTAATATACTACTACTGCTACTACTAATACACTACTATACTATTAATACTAATATACTACTACTACTACTGCTACTACTAATACACTACTATACTACTGCTATACTACTACGATGCTGCGACTAGAATACTACTACTACTACTATACTATTACTACTACTATACTACTGCGCCTATAATACTACTGCTAATATAATACTACTACTACTATACTGCTGCTATACAGCTACACCTATAATACTACTACTAATATAATACTACTACCACTATACTGCTGCTATACAGCTACACCTATAATACTACTACTAATATAATACTACTACCACTATACTGCTGCTATACAGCTACACCTATAATACTACTACTAATATAATACTACTACCACTATACTGATGCTATACAGCTACACCTATACTACTACTAATATAATACTACTACCACTATACTGCTGCTATACAGCTACACCTATAATACTACTACTAATATAATACTACTACCACTATACTGCTGCTATACAGCTACACCTATACTACTACTACTAATATAATACTACTACCACTATACTGCTGCTATACAGCTACACCTATACTACTACTACTAATATAATACTACTACCACTATACTGCTGCTATACAGCTACACCTATACTACTACTACTAATATAATACTACTACCACTATACTGCTGCTATACAGCTACACCTATACTACTACTACTAATATAATACTACTACCACTATACTGCTGCTATACAGCTACACCTATAATACTACTACTAATATAATACTACTACCACTATACTGCTGCTATACAGCTACACCTATAATACTACTACTAATATAATACTACTACCACTATACTGCTGCTATACAGCTACACCTATAATACTACTACCACTATACTGCTGCTATACAGCTACACCTATAATACTACTACTAATATAATACTACTGCTGCTATACAGCTATGCCTATAATACTACTACTACTACTACTAATACTACTACTACTCCTCCTACTACACTACTACAGTTTTACCTGCAGCCTTCACCACAGCACGCCTGGGGGTAATACTACTATAATGGCTGACTATAATACTACTACTACTACTATTACTACTACTACTCCTGGCAGACAGATGGACATATTTTCAGACCTTGATTCATTGACTGACTGACTGACTGACTGACTGATTGCTGCTACACAACGCCCAGGCAGTGACTGGTTGACTACTGACTACTACTGCTATACACTGGTTGACTACTACTACTACCAGGCAGTGACTGGTTACTACTACACAACGCCTTCGGCAGTGACGCCTGGGGGTAACACTTTCCAGGTGACTGGTTGACGAGCTGACTATGATGGCTGACGAGCTGATACTACTACTTAATATGACTATTACTGACTACACAACGTCCTGGCAGACTGGTGGAGATATTCTTACCAACTTGGCAGTGACTGACTGACTGACTGACAACTGACACTACGTACAGTTGACTACACAACGCCCAGGCAGTGACTGGTTGACGGGACTACACAACGTTCGGGCAGTGACTGGTTGACGAGCTGACTACACAACTTTCCAGGCAGTGACTTACGAGCTGACTACACAACGCTCCAGGCAGTGACTGGTTGAGATGATTCACAGACCGGGCAGTGATTCATTGACTGACTGACTACACAACGTTCGGCAGTGATTTGAGCTGACTACACAACGTTCCAGGCAGTGACTGGTTGACGAGCTGACTACACAACGTTCCGGCAGTGACTGGTTGACGAGCTGATACACACAACGTTCCGGCAGTGACTGGTTGACGAGCTGACTACACAACGTTCCAGGCAGTGACTGGTTGACGAGCTGACTACACAACGTTCGGGCAGTGACTGGTTGACGAGCTGACTACACAACGCCCAGGCAGTGGCTCGTTGACGAGCTGACCACACAACGTTCCGGCAGTGACTGGTTGACGAGCTGACTACACAACGTTCCAGGCAGATGGACATGTTCTTAGACTCTTTTATTCACTGATTGATGTCTGTTGATCTCTGTCCACCAGGTATGTGAATGAGAACTACACTAAATTCCAGATCGCCACCTGGGGTTCTCTCATCGTCCATGAGGCCATCTACTTCCTGTTTTGTTTACCTGGTTTCCTGTTTCAGTTCCTTCCTTCATGCAGAAGTACAAGATCCAACAGGTAGATCCAACAGGGTGTTAGATCCAACAGGTAGAACCAACAGGGTGTGGGTGGATCCAACAGGTGGGGGAGGGTGTTAGATCCAACAGGTAGGGGAGGGTGTTAGATCCAACAGGTAGGGGAGGGTGTTAGATCCAACAGGTGGGGAGGTGTTAGATCCAACAGGTAGGGGAGGGTGTTAGATCCAACAGGTGGGGAGGGTGTTAGATCCAACAGGTGGGGGAGGGTGTTAGATCCAACAGGTGGGGGAGGGGTGTTAGATCCAACAGGTGGGGAGGGGGTGTTAGATCCAACAGGTAGGGGGGAGGGGGTGTTAGATCCAACAGGTAGGGGGGAGGGGTGTTAGATCCAACAGGTGGGGAGGGGTGTTAGATCCAACAGGTAGGGGGAGGGGGGGTGTTAGATCCAACAGGTAGGGAGGGTGTTAGATCCAACAGGTAGGGGGAGGGGTGTTAGATCCAACAGGTAGGGGGGGTGTTAGATCCAACAGGTAGGGGAGGAGGGGTGTTAGATCCAACAGGTAGGGGGGAGGGTGTTAGATCCAACAGGTAGGGGAGGGTGTTAGATCCAACAGGTAGGGGAGGGTGTTAGATCCAACAGGTAGGGGAGGGTGTTAGATCCAACAGGTAGGGGAGGGTGTTAGATCCAACAGGTAGGGGAGGGGTGTTAGATCCAACAGGTAGGGGAGGGTGTTAGATCCAACAGGTAAGGGAGGGTGTTAGATCCAACAGGTAGGGGGAGGGGGTGTTAGATCCAACAGGTAGGGGGAGGGGGGGTGTTAGATCCAACAGGTAGGGGAGGGTGTTAGATCCAACAGGTAGGGGGAGGGTGTTAGATCCAACAGGTAGGGGAGGGTGTTAGATCAACAGGTAGGGGGGTGTTCGATCCAACAGGTATGGGAGGGTGTTAGATCCAACAGGTGGGGGGAGTGGTAGTTCCAACAGGTAGGGAGGGTGTTAGATCCAACAGGTATAGGAAGGGTGTTAGATCCAACAGGTAGGGGGAGGGTGTTAGTTCCAACAGGTATGGGAGGGTGTTAGAATCCAACAGGTGGGGGAGGGGTGTTAGATCCAACAGGTAGGGGGGAGGGGTGTTAGATCCAACAGGTAGGGGGGAGGTGTTAGATCCAACAGGTATGGGGAGGGTGTTAGATCCAACAGGTAGGGAGGGTGTTAGATCCAACAGGTAGGGGAGGGTGTTAGATCAACAGGTAGGGGAGGGTGTTAGATCAACAGGTGGGGGGGAGGGGAAAGAGATCCAACAGGTATGGGGGAGGGGTGTTAGATTCAACAGGTAGGGGAGGATGTTAGATCCAACAGGTAGGGGGTGTTAATCCAACAGGTAGGGGGAGGATGTTAGATCCAACAGGTAGGGGGGAGGATGTTAGATCCAACGGGTGGGGGAGGGTGTTAGATCCAACAGGGTAGGGGGGGTGTTAGATCCAACATGGGGAGGATGTTAGATCCAACAGGTAGGGGGAGGGTGTTAGATCCAACAGGTAGGGGAGGGTGTTAGTTCCAACAGGTAGGGGAGGGTGTTAGATCCAACAGGTGGGGGAGGGTGTTAGATCCAACAGGTAGGGGGAGGGTGTTAGATCCAACAGGTAGGGAGGGTGTTAGATCCAACAGGTAGGGGGGGTGTTAGATCCAACAGGTAGGGGAGGGTGTTAGATCCAACAGGTGGGGAGGTGTTAGATCCAACAGGTATGGGAGGGTGTTAGATCCAACAGGTAGGGGGAGGGGTGTTAGATCCAACAGGTAGGGGGGAGGGTGTTAGATCCAACAGGTAGGGGAGGGTGTTAGATCCAACAGGTAGGGGGGGTGTTAGATCCAACAGGTAGGGGGGTGTTAGATCCAACAGGTAGGGGGGAGGGGGTGTTAGATCCAACAGATAGGGGGAGGATGTTAGATCCAACAGATAGGGGGGAGGGTGTTAGATCCAACAGATCCCACATGTAGGGGGTGTTAGATCCAACAGGTAGGGGGAGGGTGTTAGATCCAACAGGTAGGGGGAGGGTGTTAGATCCAACAGGTAGGGGGAGGGTGTTAGTTCCAACAGGTAGGGGGAGGGTGTTAGATCCAACAGGTGGGGGAGGGTGTTAGATCCAACAGGTAGGGGGGAGGGGTGTTAGATCCAACAGGTAGGGGAGGGTGTTAGATCCAGCGGGTAGGGGGGGTGGTAGATCAACAGGTAGGGGAGGGTGTTAGATCCAACCGGTAGGGGAGGGTGTTAGATCCAACAGGTAGGGAGGGTGTTAGATCCAACAGGTAGGGGGGGTGTTAGATCCAACAGGTAGGGGAGGGTGTTAGATCCAACAGGTAGGGGAGGGTGTTAGATCCAACAGGTAGGGGAGGGTGTTAGATCCAACAGGTAGGGGAGGGTGTTAGATCCAACAGGTAGGGGGAGGGTGTTAGATCCAACAGGTAGGGGAGGAGGGTGTTAGATCCAACAGGTAGGGGGAGGGTGTTAGATCCAACAGGTAGGGAGGGGGGTGTTAGATCCAACCGGTAGGGGAGGGTGTTAGATCCAACAGGTAGGGGAGGGTGTTAGATCCAACCGGTAGGGGGAGGGTGTTAGATCCAACAGGTAGGGAGGGTGTTAGATCCAACAGGTAGGGGAGGGTGTTAGATCCAACAGGTAGGGGAGGGTGTTAGATCCAACAGGTAGGGGAGGGTGTTAGATCCAACAGGTAGGGGAGGGTGTTAGATCCAACAGGTAGGGAGGTGTTAGATCCAACAGGTAGGGGGGTGTTAGATCCAACAGGTAGGGGGTGTTAGATCCAACAGGTAGGGGAGGGGGTTAGATCCAACAGGTAGGGGAGGGGTTAGATCCAACAGGTATGGGAGGATGTTAGATCCAACAGGTAGGAGAGGGTGTTAGATCCAACAGGTAGGGGAGGGTGTTTGATCCAACAGGTAGGGGAGGGTGTTAGATCCAACAGGTAGGGGGGGTGTTAGATCCAACAGGTAGGGGAGGAGGTGTTAGATCCAACAGGTAGGGAGGGGGTGTTAGATCCAACAGGTAGGGGAGGGTGTTAGATCCAACAGGTAGGGAGGGGGTGTTAGATCCAACAGGTAGGGGAGGGTGTTAGATCCAACAGGTAGGAGGTGTTAGATCCAACAGGTAGGGGAGGGTGTTAGATCCAACAGGTAGGGGAGGTGTTAGATCCAACAGGTAGGGGAGGGTGTTAGATCCAACAGGTAGGGGAGGGGTGTTAGATCCAACAGGGGAGGGTGTTAGATCCAACAGGTAGGGGAGGGTGTTAGATCCAACAGGTAGGGGGGTGTTAGATCCAACAGGTAGGGAGGTGTTAGATCCAACAGGTAGGGGAGGGGGGGGTGTTAGATCCAACAGGTATGGGAGGGTGTTAGATCCAACAGGTAGGGGAGGGTGTTAGATCCAACAGGTAGGAGGGTGTTAGATTCAACAGGTAGGGGAGGGTGTTAGATCCAACAGGTAGAAGTGTTAGATCAACAGGTAAGAGAAGGGAGGAGTGTTAGATCCAACAGGTAGGGGAGAGGGTGTTAGATCCAACAGGTAGGGAGGGTGTTAGATCAACAGGTAGGGAGAAGTGTTAGATCCAACAGGTAGGGAGAGGTGTTAGATCCAACAGGTAGGGAGGGTGTTAGATCCAACAGGTAGGGGAGGGTGTTAGATCCAACAGGTAGGGGGGTGTTAGATCCAACAGGTAGGGAGGGTGTTAGATCCAACAGGTAGGGGAGGGGGTGTTAGATCCAACAGGTAGGGGGGTGTTAGATCCAACAGGTAGGGGAGGTGTTAGATCCAACAGGTAGGGGAGGGTGTTAGATCTAACAGGTGAGGGGGGTGTTAGATCCAACAGGTAGGGAGGTGTTAGATCCAACAGGTAGGGGAGAGGTGTTAGATCCAACAGGTAGGAAGTGTTAGATCCAACAGGTAGGGGAGGGTGTTAGATCCAACAGGTAGGGGAGGAGGTGTTAGATCTAACAGGTAGGGGGTGTTAGATCCAACAGGTAGGGGAGGGGGTGTTAGATCCAACAGGTAGGGGGGGTGTTAGATCCAACAGGTAGGGGAGTGTTAGATCCAACAGGTAGGGAGGGGTGTTAGATCCAACAGGTAGGGAGGGTGTTAGATCCAACAGGTAGGGGGTGTTAGATCCAACAGGTAGTGGAGGGTGTTAGATCCAACAGGTAGGGAGAGTGTTAGATCCAACAGGTAGGGGAGGGGGGGTGTTAGATCCAACAGGTAGGGGAGGGTGTTAGATCCAACAGGTAGGGAGGGTGTTAGATCCAACAGGTAGGGAGGGGGGGTGTTAGATCCAACAGGTAGGGGGGTTAGATCCAACAGGTGGGGGTGTTAGATCCAACAGGTAGGGGGGGTGTTAGATGAAGAGGTGGAAGTTTTAACAATGATACTCCCTCCCCTTTGTGTGTGTGTGTGTGTGTGTGTGTGTGTTGTGTGTGTGTGTGTGTGTGTGTGTGTGTGTAGGACAAGCCAGAGACGTGGGAGAAACAGTGGAGGTGTTTCAAGATGCTGCTGTTCAACCACTTCTGTATCCAGCTGCCCATGATCTGTGGAACGTACCACTTCACTGAGTTCTTCAGC